>NC_087175.1:21360892-21453392 GCF_035594125.1 Scylla paramamosain
ATATAAAGAAATAATCTTTCTCAGTAAACTTCCATTACTACCTCCGTGCTGCTGCTACTGCTACTACTGCTGCTACTACTACTACTACTACTACTAGTACTACTACTACTACTACTACTTCTACTACTACTACTACTATACCCACTCATCCACCTATCTACTCATCCACCCAATTACTACTGCTACTACTACTATTACTACTACTGCTACTACTACTACTACTGCTGCTGCTGCTGCTGCTGCTGCTGCTGCTGCTGCTGCTGCTGTTACCACCACCACCACTACTGCTGCTGCTGCTCACCCACCCATCCACCCACCCACCTACGTACACACACACACACACGCTTTCTCACTGTACACGCGCCAAACCTTACAAACCTCCTAACCTTTGAAGACAACACAGCTATCGCGCTCAAGCCCCGATCATCTCCCACGGAATGATGCTTTGTTGTGTTGTATCGAGAGCAGGTATTAAGCTGAGGTCACCCGTGCAGCTCCTCTACCTGGGAGTAACTGGGAATTACAGGCAGTGGGTATGAAAGCTAAACTAGAAGGGAACACACGTGGCTGTCATTCTTATCTGTTGTCAATGGCTGGGTTGTTATTGTGTTTATTATTGTTGTTGTGCTTCTTTGTTGCACGATCTTGCTGCGTCACTAATCTCTAAGACTGGCTTTTGTGAGTTTAAGTTCTTTCACAATTTTTTACTTTTTTTTTTTTATTATTCACATATATTTACACTCAGACGATCATATACGACTTCCGACAAACAACGAAAAACTACGAAAATTGTTTCATCTCTCTTTAAATAAATTCCATTAAATATCTCGAACACTTCACATTACACTTCCGATTCCAATCACTTCACTTATTTAATACTCAATGATAAATAACACCCTACACAAACCTCGCAGCTAATATGCAATGAGGAACACATCTACACTTACCCAATCCCTCTTTGTCAATATATAACTCCAACATTTTAGTGTGACTGCATTACAACTGTGTGGTTCTACTTACTGGTACTGTGACAGGCGGCTTGCCCATCCTGAGCCTCTCTGGTCTGACAGCTCTGCCTAGCTTGTCTCTCTGTCTGCTTCTGTCTATTCCCGTCTCCTACACCTCATAATATACACGTGATGTTAGAGGGATCTTTTTCCCCCAACAAGGCTTCCGTTGCTATGAGATTTATTTTCCAATACTTAGGTTCATTTTCCTATAACTTTCAATAAGGTTAATTTTCAGCTAACTATATTTATTTTCTCATACTTTGATTATACGGTTCATTTTCCTATACTTTCCGTAAGATACACTTTCAAGTAACTATATTTATCTTCCCATACTTCGATCATACAGTTTATTTTCCCTTAACTTTCAATACGGTTCATTCTCGAGTAAACTCGGTAATCGCATCTAATCAGGAACAAGGAGTCGCCGTTTCCTATGGTGTGCCGGCTGTCCGTGTTGTCCACGTTATTTACTTCCGGTGACCTCTCCTTCCTTCGTATACTAACTTAGTGGTAGCCACCTGGGTATCTCTTCTTGTAATCTGCTGCTAATCTCCGGCTCTGTCAGTCTTGTGATGACTCACTGCCACCGAGAACAGCATCTTGCTGTTCTCGGTGGCCACGTCTCGTCTCTAATCTATCAGGGTGGTGATAGCTTCTTGGTACCTGCTTTCGTGTTTATCATTTTCTTCCCACATTTATTCTTTCTATTTCTTACTTCCTTCTTCATTTCTTCATTTCTTCACTCTTGTTTCATTCTTTCTTCTTACGTGTTTAATTTTTTCTTTGATCTTGGGTTTCAACATTGTTATAAGCAGGATTCTTCTTCTACAGCCTCTCCCATGTTCATACGGGGCCGCTGTTCCTCTTTTAGTCTCCTATCTGTCTCTTTCTTCTGCCTCCTCTCCACTCAACTCTCTCTCTCTCTCTCTCTCTCTCTCTTCGTATCTCTCAAATCCTCCATGTAGTCCATCAGTCTCTTCTTCAGCCTGCCTCGTCTTCGTCTCCCGTCCTTCCCTATTTACCATTCTTCTGCCGAGGTACTGGTCATCTGTTCTTTCTCAGGATTATCGTTATGTTCACTATTATTGTTGTTATTGTCAGGGTGTTGCTATTATTATTATTATTATCATTGTTGTTGTTGTTGTTGTTATTTGAAGGGCTATTGTTGTGTCGATTGCTGTTACTGTTGGCAGAATTATTATTACGTTTATTATTATTGTTATTGGTGGTGGATTAGGCTATGTGAGGAAAGTAGTGGTTATTGCTGCTGCTGGTTTTTTTTTTTTTTTTATCTATTCATTATTTATTTATTTATTTTCTTTTTTTATGTATTAGTGAAGGGTGTGTGAGTGTGAGGGAATGGTTGTGAATGTGATTCCTGTTATTCTTTATCTATTTACATTTATTTATTTTTTTTAATGTTAGTTTTACGATATTAGCTCTAACTAACATTCAATTATCCGCTTTCAGTTATGATTCTGATTAATTTCAACTCACTTTCCTGCAACATGTAAATAAAAAAACGAAGATAAAACAAATAAGCAAACAACAAACAAAGGGAGGGAAGAAACTAACCTAAGAGAGAGAGAGAGAGAGAGAGAGAGAGAGAGAGAGAGAGAGAGAGAGAGAAAACGGACCCTAGAACATGAATAAAACTTAGAATGCTAAATTAACTTCGTCCTTTTTTGAGGGGAGGGGAACCTACAGAAATATTTAAGCGAGTTTAATGCAAAATATAAATGCTGAAAAAAAAGAAAAAAAAAAAAAAAAAAGCGGCTGATGATTATACAGGAGAAATTGTGAAGCGGTACGAAGGTTTCAATCCTGTCTGTTGTTTGTTGTTGTCCTGCGTTGCTCTTTATTACGGTACATTTTGGTACGCTACACTTTATCATGGTACACCTCATTACAGTACACTTCATCACTGTACACTTATTCACGGTACACTGCCTTGGCGTCCTGTATTGCACCGCGTCTCATGAATTATCACCTCTAACTCATAACTCTTGTACTGAGATGAGCTGCGCTACATTCCCTTGTCTGGCCTTTCTTTCTTGACTGGGAACACATGTGGGCGTCTTTTGCTCTGCTGGGAAGGTATTAATGGCATTCAGCGCCTTGTCCACATCATGTCTTTGTGTTCATGTTTGCTGTGACGCAGATACGAAGAGTGGGTGAGGTGAGGTGGGATGGCTTGGGGAGGTGTTAGTAGGTTAGGTAAGTTGTGATTTATTGCTGTATATAACGCATAAAAGTTGGACTCTATACGTAACACATGAATAAATAGCCACGGTCCACCGAGGCGCCCTGACAGACTTTATGATTTGCAAAGCGTTAGAGGACACGAACACAAAGTCAGCCAGTACTGTGTGTCTAAGTGAAGACATAAACGAACTAGTCTCCTGAAGATGACGTGGACATAAAAATAGTAATAGTAATAGTGGAATAGTAATAATGATAACTATCTACCTCTTTGTTTATAATTTAGATGTACGAGAGTTTTTAAGAACTTTTATATAGAGAGGCATATTATTGGGTTGGGTGTGTGAGTTGGGTGGTGCGGTGACTTCAGTGTGGGTAGGATAAGGTGAGTGTGACGTGAAGGGTGCAGCTCAAGGGCCAGGGGACTTATGAGGGTATTGTTATTGTGGGATGTTTAATGAGATAAGTTTCTTGAGTCATGGTTTATTGTATTCATTTCTTTATCTATTTATTTATTTACTGAAAAGTGGATTCACATGATGATAACCACCATGACATTGCCTATCTATCACACTGGGATAATGAAGGATAGGATAGCCACTCCAGTAAGGACAGCCTGTGATTGCCAAGATGGTAGAGAAGACCAGCAAAGGTACGCTAATCTAGAATAAACACCCCTTGCTCATCCAAACATACAAGTGAAATTCAGAGGACATCAACCAAAGACATCCCTTACTGGAGTACTGAAGGAATTATGTTACCCCTTTTTTTTTTTTTTACCCTATGGTGTGATAAAGGGTTAATATTGTGGGTGTTATTATTAAGTGGATTCAGTCCTTCTATTACTTTATTTTGTCTTTTTTTTTCTTTTTTTTTTAGGCCTGTGTTTTACGTACGTGTATCTTGTTTGTCTTTTTCGTTCTCGTTCCTTACTTATTTGTTTGTTAGTTAGTTTGTTTATTTGTGTGTTTATTTTTGTTTGTTTGCTTGTTGAATTGTTATTGATGTTGTTGTTGCTGCTGCTGTTGTTGTTCTTGTTTTTCTTCTTCTTCTTCTTCTTCTTCTTCTTCTTCTTCTTCTTCTTCTTCTTCTTCTTCTTCTTCTTCTTCTTCTTCGCTTTCGTTTTCTCCTCCTCCGCCTCCCCCGTAGCCCTCTCTCTCCTCATCTGTGACATCTGAAAACGGTCTGTGTCAGAGAACAAAGCCTTTTACAACACTGGACAGAAGTGAGGCGAGGAGTGAAGGGCTGTGTTGGATGGATGGGGAGAGAGGCTTGAGCTGTATTACCTTGTCCCTTCACTTGTATCCATTAGGGTGTGGCAGCGTCCCATTGTGGTCCTGCTTCTTATGCTTTTGATGTAGTAGTATTAGTAGGGCTGGACTGGTGCCGAGGTGTGTCTATGTGTGTGTGTGTGTGTGTGTACCCCACCTCGTTGCTTGCATTATTGGTTCAAAGCTTTGTTCATGTTTTGGGTCCGTTTCCCCCCCTCCCACTCTCTCTCTCTCTCTCTCTCTCTCTCTCTCTCTCTCTCTCTCTCTCTCTCTCTCTCTCTCGGTTCATTCTTTGTTTTGATTGTTTATTTATTTATCCATTTATTTATTAATTTACCTTTTGGTTAGTTTTGGTATAATTAATGTCATTGTATATTCGCTTTTTCTTCATTCTTTGTTCTTATTTCTGTCTTCTTTCTTTTCTTTCTTTTCTTTCTCTGTTTCATATTTTTTTTTTGTTCATTTTGTTTCTGTTTATCAATATTGTCTTTCCTTCCTATTCTAATTTTTTTCTTTTCTCTATTTTCACTTTTCTTTCTATTTTCTTTCATTCGCTCATTCATTCATTTCGTATCAGTCTCAACAGTTATTATATATATATATATATATATATATATATATATATATATATATATATATATATATATATATATATATATATATATATATATATATATATATATATATATATATATTTCATATCACTTCAGAGAGAGAGAGAGAGAGAGAGAGAGAGAGAGAGAGAGAGAGAGAGAAACAATTACTCGTCACGTTATAATCTCGTCTCGAATCAGGTGTGTACATTCTACCTATTATTAAATCAAGAAGAACTCCCATCATACATGTCTTTTACTCGCACACACTAACTATATCAACTTATACCCACGACCTCCAGGCTACCAGAAATACCAAGCTCGCTACCGGTGCTCCACGCTACCAACACACCAAGCTCCTCATCTGATCTAGTTGTGGCACGCACCATCAACTGGGCAAGTACATCATCTAAAAATCAGAACAGTTGTAAGAAGAGGAGAGGTAAACACATATTCGATACTGTGGTGATCAGTGGTAGTCAATCAATCCTGTCCCTTCAAATCAAACCATCTAGAACAAGTAGGGGATCGCATCAAATATTAGCACAATTTTCGCTTTCATTCATCTCATTTCTTGTTCTTTTCCACTAATTTTTATTCCTAGTTTGCTTCCTGCCTTCCTTCCTTCTATCGTTCCACTTATCTCTCTCTCTCTCTCTCTCTCTCTCTCTCTCTCTCTCTCTCTCTCTCTCTCTCTCTCTCTCTCTCCCGTTCTCTGACCTGTCTTCTCATCCTTCCATCTGTTTTTTTTTTCGCTCCTACATTCATCCCTTCCTTCCTTTTCTTCCTTATTATTAACTTTCTTTATCTATAATCGTCTCTGTGTCTCTCTTCATTCTCCCTTTTTTTTCATGCTCCCTTCTCATCTTTCGCCTTCACTCTGTCCCCCTTTCATTTTCATTTTTAACCTCTTTTCTCTTACTATAAAATTTCTTCCTTGTTCCCTTCCTCCTCCCATTCACTCCAGTTTTTCTCTTCTTTCCCTTCCCTGCAGCTATTTTTTTTTTTTTTTACCGCCTTGTGTTCCAGAGTGACGTGTGACGGATTAGTTGTGACGTGACCGGTATACGTGACGTAGGTGATGGAAAGTTGGCATGACGAGATGAGGACGTGACAGGATTTGGCAATATACGTGGATCATTTTCAGAAACGCTCTCTTCTCTCACCACGACTGTTTTCAAAGGCCACAGAGACGATTAGCCAGGTTGTCAAGAGTGTTCCTCCTGCTAATAACGTAGAAATCTTGATAATCTGTCACTAGATCTGTAAAAATGCACTTAAAAAATCCTGTCACTTTAACTAGAGCCTTTGGAAAGTAGTAGAGGTGTGGCGCAGAAGTGTTTCAGAATATGTTGAGGCTCTAGCGAGGTGACGAAGGTGAAGGTGATGCAAAGTGACTGGATGGTAAGGTGACAGTGACGAGGTGAAGGTGTGATGGGGTGACAATGTGAATGAGTGACCGGGCGATAAAACGATGGGTTGGTGACAGAATAGTGACAGTGTGACGAGTTGCAGGAAATGACAGGGTGAGGGTGTGGCGCAGTGAAATAGTGATGAGGTGATGTGTTGACTGAGTAAGCAGGAAATTATGGCACGTCTTTCACGATGTAGGATAAATGGATTGCTTTGACTCATTGTTAGACTGAATGACTGGCTAACTGAATGACTAACTGATTCACTCACTCACTCACTGACCGGCCAACTGATTGACTGATTGGCTTACTGACTAACTGGCTAACTGAAAGACTAACTGATTCACTCACTCACTCACTGACCGGCCAACTGATTGACTGATTGGCTTACTGACTGACTGGCTAACTGAATGACTAACTGATTCACTCACTCACTCACTGACCGGCCAACTGATTGACTGATTGGCTTACTGACTAACTGGCTAACTGAAAGACTAACTGATTCACTCACTCACTCACTGACCGGCCAACTGATTGACTAATTGGCTGACTGACTGGCTAACTGAATGACTAACTGATTCACTCACTCACTCACTGACCGGCCAACTGAGTGATTGATTGGCTTATTGACTGACTGGCTAACTGAATGACTAACTGATTCACTCACTCACTCACTGACCGGCCAACTGAGTGATTGATTGGCTTATTGACTGACTGGCTAACTGAATGACTAACTGATTAACTCACTCACTAACCGGCCAACTGATTGACTGACTGACTTACTGACTGGCTGGCAAATTGACTGATTAACTGATTGACTAGCTCATTCATTCACTGACCGACCAACCGATTAACTGACCTTTTTTTTTTTTTTATGTAGGAGGGACACTGACCAAGGGAAACAAAAATCCAATAAAAAAAATAAATAAAAAAAACACTGATGCCAGTCCCAGAAAAGTGTCCAAAGCGGTAGTCAAACATTGAAGGATAAGTGTCTTGAAACCTCCCTCTTACCTACCTGACTGACTGATTCACCGACTGACTGCAATAAAGGGTCACAACAGCAGTCATAGGGGGCTGGCAATGACAGGCTAAATAAACTAATACGTATAGATACATTTGTTAATAGAAGTAGTGCATTTTTACTTGTAGAGTTTAAGGATCACAAAGAAAAAAGGAAAAGGAAAAAGACTGCATATAAAAAGTCTGTTTGATAACTGCTCCATAACTAACAGGTATAGATACATTTGTTAATTGAAGTAGTGCGTTTTTTACGTGTAGAGTTTAAAGATCACAAAGAAAAAAGGAAAAAGGAAAAAGACTGCATATAAAAGTCTGTTTGATAACTGCTCCATCCCTTCCCTCCCTCCATTCCCCCCCCAAAAAAAATGTAGAATAAATAGATAATAAAAAGAAAAACTATGAAGAACGCCAAGTTGTATGAAAATTTTATGATGAATGTTGGAAAAAAAAAATACACAGAAATAAAGAAGAGCCTGTGTAAAAAAAATACGAGGGAAAAGATCACTTGAAAAATGCATATTAAGTGATGAAGACGTAAAGGAAGCGTCTGCTTATGGGAATAGTGTGTGGAAAGAAAATTCATTATAAAAAGGCCTCCAATGTGTACCAAAAAAAAAAAAAAAAAATATATATATATATATATATATATATATATATATATATATATATATATATATATATATATATATATATATATATATATATATATATATATATATATATGAATAAAAAGATGTAGGTATGCAAAATTGTAAACATGATATAAAAAAATAAATAAATAAAAAGGAATAGATTAAAAAATGCAAAAATGCACAGAAGAGGCATTAGTTGCATGAATAGCATGCACAAAATAAAAATGAAAAGTTTTAAAATAATATAAAAAAAATCTGGAATATATATATATATATATATATATATATATATATATATATATATATATATATATATATATATATATATATATATATATATATATATATATATATATATATATATATATATATATATATATATATATATATAAACTGGATGAACAAGAACACGCAAAGAGAGCAAACACATACACACACACACACACACACACACACACATCTATTTGTATGAATGACATGCATTGAAAAAGAAAAAAGACATTAAAAATAGCAAAAAAAAAGTGAAAAAATATATAAAAGAATATAGGATAAATAAAACAAAAAAAGTACTTGCATAAATAACATTAAAAATCAGAAGTTTATGGAAAAAAATATATATAAAGGCTAATGTATCTTAATGATTAAAAAATAAAAATAAAAATAGAAATAAACAGACAAAGGGAAGCGTGAGGTGACGTGAATGTAGGAGGCAAGACTGCAAGTGTCAAGCTTTTTTCTTTCGTCCAGGGAGTGTACTGACCCCGCTGAGAGGCACGCTGGCCCCAACCTTCCTCATTAACTCCCCCTCCCTGTGTGTGTGTGTCTACCAGCCCTCCTGAATCACGCGCGAGCACACACACACACGCACACATAAAGATCCTATTTTTTTTTTTTTTTTTTTTTCTGTTTGTCATTTTTTCTTCCCTTTTTCTTTCTCTCTTTCTTTCTTTTTTTCTTGATTCCTTTCATTCTTTCATTAGTCTTTTTTTCTTTTTTTTTCTATTTCATTCCTTCTTTCTTTTCCTCTCATGTTCCTTTCTTTTTATGCTTTCTTTTATTTCACTATCCATTCCGCTGTTTTCATCCTCTTTCTCCATTTCGTTCTCACACTTTCTCTCTCTTTCGTTCATTCTCATTCATACCTTTATTTCTTTCATTTTAATTTCCATTCCATTTCTTCTTTTTTTTTTGTCTTTTCAAGTTTTCCTTTCTTTCTTCCTCTCTTCTTTAGACATTGTTCCTTTCACCGTATTTCTTATTTCTTACACTCTCCAATCTCTCTCTCTCTCTCTCTCTCTCTCTCTCTCTCTCTCTCTCTCTCTCTCTCTCTCTCTCTCTCTCTCTCTCTCTTTCACTACGACAATTTTCAATAGCCACGAAAACGATAAGTCGGCTTCCTCCTGTTAATAATGCATAAATCTAGTTAATCTGTCACTGGAACCTTAAAAGCACCATTAAAAACAGTGTAATTTCAATTAGGGCCTTGTGAATGTAATCAGATTGCGGCGCAGAAACGCTTCAGAACATGGTCTTGCAAAGCTTAGGGTACGCAGCGCAACCACGTGCATTAAGAATGGCCAGTGCTGTTCGCTTATGTGGAGTGTGGCTTGTATAAGAGTCTTATTAATATTACTCTGAACGCTCTCTTAGAAAAGCTGTACTGAGAGAGAGAGAGAGAGAGAGAGAGAGAGAGAGAGAGAGAGAGAGAGAGAGAGGGGTATAACATTTTAATTATTTAGCTTTTAATATTGCTTATAGTTGATGTTTCCCTTAATCTCTCGTATTTTTTATTTATTTTTTTAATCTTCACTTATACAGTTGTTCAAGTAAAGACACAATAACGTATTTATATTTTTCTGAGGAATTTATGATTTATATATATATATATATATATATATATATATATATATATATATATATATATAGTATATATATATATATATATATATATATATATATATATATATATATATATATATATATATATATATATATATATTAATTTACAACTTTTCAAATATTTTCTTGACGTTTCCACGCAGACTGTCTGAAATGAAACGTATATATATATATATATATATATATATATATATATATATATATATATATATATATATATATATATATATATATATATATATATATATATATATACTTTTCTTTTCTCCTACAGCCACTTCTAAACGCTATGTCGGCTACAAATTGAGAACTCCATTCTTTTAATTCCTTTTTCATTTTTGGAAGTGTGTGTAAATATTTTGTACTGTTCGCTTAATTTTGATAGTTACATTTCAAAAAGAGATAAATAAGGAATTTGTTCTCAAATAGAGTGATAGATGAATGGAATGGACTCAGTAGTCAAGCTCTTAGCGCTGAGTCATTAAGAAACTTAAAAAAAAAAGATTAGACAAATTTATGGATGGTGATGATAGATGGAAATAGGTAGGTGTGTTTCATACAGGGACTGCCACGTGTAGGCCTGATGGCATCTTGCAGCTTCCCTTATGTTCTTATGTTCCTGTGTTCACTGCAATGAACTGTTGCATATGGCGGTGAATGGTTTAAAACGTCCCACCAAGTAACAAGGAAGTATTATTTTCAGCCTCCCCGCGTAAACCAAGCCAAAGAATTTCCGCTCCTTAAATAACACTTCCAAATTTAATGATATCCTTTCTCTCCTCCTCCTCCTCCTCTTAACTTTATTCTTCTTCTGCTTCCTCCTCCCCTAAGAAATAAATGAAAGTGCTCCAATTCCATTAAAAGGAACAAGCTTGGAATGATTCATGATCTTTGTTTAGTTATTTAGTTAGTTAAGGAAATATATCTATCTTTTCTCCTCCTCCTCTAAACTTTCTTCTTCTACTTCCTCCTTCTCCTCCTCCTTTCAGACTAAAAAGAAAGTGACAGATACATAACAATCCCATTGAGAAGAAAAATTCCTTAAATTCCAGTAAGAGAAAGTTGATTGAGTCGGTTCAGGATCTTTAATTAGTTAGTTTTTAGTTAGTTTGTTAGTTAGTCGGTTAGTTGGTTAGTTAGTCTTTATTTTTTTCGTTAACTTTACTAAGAAGATTCTCAGATCTGATCACTTCTTCGTCTTCCTCCTCCTCCTCCTCCTTCTCTTTTCTTTTCTTCCTTTCCTTCTTTATCTACTTCTTCTACTACTACTTCTTTTTCTTCTTCCTTTTCATCTCATTAACTTTACGTAGAAACTTCTAAGATCTAATAACTTCTTCCAGTTTTTTTTTTTTTTTTTCCTCTTTTCTCATTCACCTTACAAGTCTAAGGTCTGGTCACTCTCGCTTCGTGGAATCAGTGGCATGTGTACTTTTCAAAGACGCAGTTAGCTGAGGTGTGCAGATAAGCATTTACCTGGAAAACACAAGCTATAAATGTCATGCAGGCCTGGCTCTCTCTCTCTCTCTCTCTCTCTCTCTCTCTCTCTCTCTCTCTCTCTCTCTCTCTCTCTCTGTGTGTGTGTGTGTGTGTGTGTGTGTGTGTGTGTGTGTGTACTTTTCGCTTTTTTATCGTTTTCTTTCATTCTCTCTCTCTCTCTCTCTCTCTCTCTCTCTCTCTCTCTCTCTCTCTCTCTCTCTCTCTCTCTCTCTCTCTCTCTCTCTCTCTCTCTCTCTCTCTCTCTCTCAGCAAACAAGAGTAATCCAAATAATGACCCTATCCATTTAGTCTGCCAGCAAAATAGGAACAACGTATGAGAGAGAGAGGGAGAGGGAGAAGGAGAGAGGGAGAGGGAGAGAGGGGGGTTGTTGGTGAGGGTTTCAAGGCCCACATAGCCTAGCCAAAGAGCGAGAGCCTAGATGGAGGTCAGGGAGGCGAGAGAAGCGTGGGGAGGCATGTGTTTTTCCTCTCCTGCTATTAGTACTGATTCTCTCTCTCTCTCTCTCTCTCTCTCTCTCTCTCTCTCTCTCTCTCTCTCTCTCTCTCTCTCTCTCTCTCTCTCTGTGTGTGTGTGTGTGTGTGTGTGTGTGTGTGTGTGTGTGAGAAGTCAGGGCGTCCGTCACTCGATGAAGCACCACAAGGCCAGAACAGAAAGAAGGACAAGACCTGAGCTGTTGATTCTAATCAGGTGCTGAGGTCCTGCCAATAAAACACTGTAACCCACTTCAAATAGTGTAGAGAATGCCAGAGGGAAGGGACCTGCTGGTACTAGTAGTCAGTTAGTTGGATTGTTAATTGCTTACTTCTATCAGCTCCCAAAGTAGGCTACGTTTCTCAGTGGCACCAATTTGTTTCCCCATCTGGCTCAATCTTAGACTTCCTCCTCTCAGTCTTCCAATGTTCGGTAGAGCGCGCCTTCCGAGGGCTTCTTTAACTGTTTCTTTCCATCTCTCCGTTTTCCTCTTGGTCTTCCCCCATGGCATCCACTCCCAGCATCTTCTTGCATCTTTTTTCTACTCTCATTCTTTCCAAATACCCATACCACCTTAATTAATTAGTGGAGAAAATACAGGCTAGTTAATATGGCTAACAAGGAATTATGTGTGTATACAGTGAAGAGGGAGAGACAGGAGCACGCGGAAGTTTAGAAAGGTTGGTTAGGGAAAAAGTGTTGTTACTCCAGCAAAGTAAGGCTAGGCTATTGGAGGAAGTAAGAGAAATTACGTATTTAACCATGAAAGGAGAGAGACAGAAAGAACACGCAGATAAACACGCAGAGAACAGACAAATGTTTAGAAAGACTGGTTAAGAAAACGGTGCTTTAAGTTAGGGAGAATAAGGCTTTAGCTAGTGAAAGAAATATAGGGATCGCGTGTGTAACTGTAACAGGCGAAGGAAGATAAGAAAGAACAGGCTGAAAAACAGAAAGATGTTTTAAAAGGAGTTATTAGTTAGGCAAGGTAAAGAATAACTAGCTGAGAAAATACAGAAATTGCATATCTAACCGTGAAGGGCGAGGCGAGGAGACGAGAAAACACAGATCAATACGCAGATGTTTAGAAAGGCCGATGTTTAGAAATATTATATTACAGAATACATGTTCTTAGGCTAAGTGAGGATTGTAATTGCGTGTTTAGACCGTGAAGGGCGAAAGAGACGAGACGAGAGAACACGCATATCAACACGATAATGTTTAGAAAGATTGTTATAAAAAAAAAAAAAAAACGTGCTGTTAGGATGTGAGGATTGATACTGCGTGTTTATACCGTGAAGGGCGAGGGAAGAGACGAGAGAACACGCAGATCAACGCGCAAACATTTAGAAAGTCCGGTGACGTCTGCGCGAGCTGCGTCATGCACTGCTGAGAGGCTGAAACGTAAGAGTTCTGAGAGGTGTGACGTGCAATGAAGGGGTGTGCGTGTGGCGAGCCTGGGGAAGGTGCTCACGGGAGGGGCTTGTGGGGAAGGAATAGAAAGTTGTACACTCATCGCCGCCTGGATGTCAAGGGAAGTCAGGCGGCGATGGAGTTAATGCACCGATAGACAAACACGCAGACAGACAGACAGATGGGTAGTTTTAGGTTAGAGTTGCGAGGTTTGGTGAGGGGAAAAAGCGGGTAGTCTGAGGTTAGATTAGAGAAAGGATGCAGTGAGAAATGTGAATGCACTGATTACTGTAGTGGTGGAAAATCCTGAGGAGAGAATAAGTTAGGCACGACGAGACAGAAGGAGGGAACAGGGAAGCATGAGAGAGAGAGAGAGAGAGAGAGAGAGAGAGAGAGAGAGAGAGAGAGAGAGAGAGAGAGAGAGAGAGAGAGAGAGAGAGAGAGAGAGAGAATGGGGGAGATGTGGTTACACTTAATTTTCAAGAAGTGAGCAGGAAAAGCAAGCACAGTAAAACATTATGGCGGTGTAAATTCCTTAAAGAGAACTCGACTTAAAGCACAGAGAGACAGGAGAGAACAAGGCATGGCAGGGAGAGAAAACACCAGAATATGATACTGCACTAATTTTAAACAAGCGCGTAAGCAAAACAAGTACACTGAACATAATGGCGGTAGAAAACAAAAATAAGTACACGAGAGAGAAGGAAGGAAAAAGAAAAGTATACCAAGGAGAGAAAACAATATGATACCATACTAATTTTAGAGCAGTGAGCAAGCCATACAACCATACAACATACAAGCCATACAACCACACTGAACACTACGGTGGTAGAAAATCTTTAAGAGAGATTAACATAAGCACGGAGAGAGACAGGAGGAGGGAAAGGAGGCAGGAGGAAGCATGGCAAGGAAAGAGAATCCCAGAATATGACACCTGACAAATTTTAAACAAGGGTGTAATCAAAACAAGGACACTAAATATTATTGTTGTAAGAGATAACACACAGGAATGGACCAGGAAAGTATAACAAGAACAGAAAACCCTAGAATGTGATACAAAACATTCCCAACAAGCAAGAGAAACACTGACACTACGGCGGTAAGAATTAGGACATCACGGGGGGGAACAGAATATAAGAGAGAGAGAAATCCCCAGACTGTGATGCTAGACACATTACCAACAAGCAGGCAAGCAAACCTAATAAACACTATAGTAATTAAAGACAAGACACAGGGAAGTCTAGTTAAGTCAGAAAACCCTAGATGACACCCTACTCAAGCAGGCAGGCAAGCAACCAAAACAAGCACACAGAATCTAGGACCACTCAAATGCTGTGGTGGTAGGAAAACCTTGGGCTAGCTGGCTCATAGGCTGGTCTGGGTAGTGGTGAAGGGCTTGTGGTAGGCGGTGGGGATCGGCCTCCACCAGCACGGAGAGAGAGGAAGGCGAGAGCGACCACAGGGAGAGGAGAGAGGCGAGGCGGAGCCAGCAGGGGGGAGACCGCACGTGGCGTCTAGTGTCCGCAAGAAGCCACGGCTCCGTCCGCCCCGCGCCGTCCGAGCTTTGGCCTTACACGTGGCAGATTTTGTCATAACATTCCCCTTCTCCCGCTCTCACCTCTCTCCCCAGTGTCTCCTCCCCGTCCGCGCCTCAAACTTCCTGCCGCACCACATGACCTGGAATAAACTCCCCTCTCCCCCCCCTCAAAAAAAAAAAAAACAGTGCTGTTTTCTTTTTTTTTTTTATCTTTTTAACAATCTCCCCTCCTCCTCCTCCTCCTGTTCCTCCTCCCCTCCTCCTCCTCCTCCTCCTCCTCCTTCTCTTCCTCCTCCTCTGTCACCATCCTGCTGTTCCAGTCTGTATGTGTGTGTGTGTGTGTGTGTGTGTGTGTGTGTGTGTTAAGGGGATGGAGAGGGAAATGGTGTGAATGTGCCTGGTGGGGTGATTGTTACTGCTGCTGCTGCTGTTGTTGTTGTTAATGGTGGTGGTGGTGGTCATAGTAGTAGTAGCGGTGGTGTCAACATGGCTACAACTGCAGCTACTATTACAAAGACTGATAAAACGACTCTGAGGGTTTTTTTTTACGTAAGAAAAGAGTTATATAACAGATTACCTAACCCATATCATTCTCTCTCTCTCTCTCTCTCTCTCTCTCTCTCTCTCTCTCTCTCTCTCTCTCTCTCTCTCTCTCTCTCTCTCTCTCTCTCTTAACTAAACACATCACAAGCAACCTCACAACAGACATAATCAACAACTGCCATTAACTCTTCCTTTGTATTCTCTAGTGTGCCACTTCACAACACACGCTAACATTACACTCTTTGTATTCCCTAGTAACCGCTATATCCTTCCCCAGTCTTTCATACCCCGTCAGATAGTTTAGACACTCCAACTTTCCTTGGTGTGACGTTTGCGCCTCTTCTTGAAACCTTCCCGGAATTTCAGAGGTACAGTTGATTCTCGCATGTGAACACTTCGGGGAACCTCAAGGCCAGATAGAGTCTTTCACTGACCTTAGCTAAGCGAGCCGGCCAAGTTCGTGGAAGTGTTCAGGGGGTGGTGGGGGGTTGTGAAATGTGTGAATGAGTAAGTGATGGTAGTGATGGTGTTGTCTTGGTGTCTTTTCTTGTGAAGGACTGGGAAAAGAGAGGTGATATAAGAGGAGGTAGGAAGGAGAGAATAGGAAATGGAAAAAGGAGGGAAGTGAGGTGGAGGAGAAAACAAGGGAGATGAAGCAAAAGAGTAGGTAGGGAGAAGAGAATAAGAGAAATGAAAGAGGGAGGAAGGAAGTAAGGTGGAGAAAAGGGGGCATGGGAAAAGGAGAGGAAAAAGGTAGAAGAGAACATATATAATAGAAGAGGGAAGGAACAGAAAGGGGAGGTATAGAAAACGATTGCTGGGAAAACTTAGATGCAAAAGAGAAAAGGGAGAGGAAAAGGGAATAAGGACATACGATAAGGAAGGGAGTGGAAAAGATAGAGACGGAAGATGGTTGGAAGGAAAATTGATAGACGCAAGGAGGAAAAATAAAGAAGGGAGAAGAGAACAGAGGTAAGTGGGAGAGAGAAGAAGGGAAAAGATAATATTTTATGTATTTGTTCTTTTAAGAGGAGCTCTGTCCAGAGAGAGAGAGAGAGAGAGAGAGAGAGAGAGAGAGAGAGAGAGAGAGAGAGAGAGAGAGAGAGAGAGAGAAGCCCACTGAAGGTGCCAGGTCGTAAAAAATAGTCGAGGAATATCAAAGATTATGATGAGAAATGGACGGGAAAAAAGAAAATAAATGACAGAAGAAGGAAAAGCTAAGGATGAACTGGGGACAAAGGAGAAAGGAAGATGGAAGATATAGGAGGGAAAAGAAAGGAAGAGGTGGAAGAGGAATGAAGAGAAGGGGAGAGATGGAAAGAGGAACTAAAGAAAAAACGTGATGGAAGGTAGAGGATGGAAAAACGGAATAGAAAGGTGATGAGAGGAAAAGGGAGACCTGGAAGAAGGAAAAGAAAAAAAATACAATGGAGAGAATGAAAGAAAAAGGAGAGATAAAAGAAGAAAGAGAGAGGGGAGATGGGAGGGAAGGAGAGGGAGTAAGGAAAGAATATAGGCTATACTATCTCTCTCTCTCTCTCTCTCTCTCTCTCTCTCTCTCTCTCTCTCTCTCTCTCTCTCTCTCTCTCTCTCTGTCCTATAGCCAGCGGGAGTGCACGAATGAAGGCAGGGTAAGGCAAGGCTGTGCTACAATGTATAGTAACTTGCTTCTCTTGTGCTGGGAGGGAGGCTGAGGTACGGCTTGGTGGAGCGGGCGGGGAGGGACGGGCTGGCTTGGGTGGCGCGGGGTCATGCAGTGTGATTCCTTCCTTGTGCGTCAGGCAAAGGTCGTTGTGCTATTTTTGGCAGCACTTTCTCTTCCTCTGCCGTGCCTCTCGGATCAATTACTCCTCCAGTCGCTTATCCTTCTCGTCCTTGCGTCTTATTCAGTGAGGAAAGAGGTTGCACACACACACACACACACACACACACACACACACACACACACACACACACACACACACGGAAAACAATTACACGTAACAGTCTGAATGGAAGGAAAGGAGAGGAAATTCTCTATTATATACTCGAGGTCAGGTAAACACACGGCACTCCCTCTGTATGTTTGTAGTTTTCCCTCAATAAGTCTCGTATTCTGAAGCGTTCTCTCTCCTCTCTCTCTCTCTCTCTCTCTCTCTCTCTCTCTCTCTCTCTCTCTCTCTCTCTCTCTCTCTCTCTCTCTCTCTCTCTCTCTCTCTCTCTCTCTCTCTCTCTCTCTCTCATGAGGATTATTTTTATAGGTTATAGAGATGACTGTCCGGGTTGTCAAGGGTATTCTTTCTATTGATGATGCGGAATCTTTCTTAAACTTATCACTGTGATCTTTAAAATATTCTAGTGAAAGATCAGAGGACTTTTATTGATTCCAGAGTAGTAATGATTTAACAGACTTTAGTGAAAGTTAGGTTAGGTTTTCAAGGTTGTCTTCGTGATTCTAGGGATATTATAACAGGTTGTAGTGGGAGTTGTTTAAATTTTCAAGTTTTTTTTTTTTTTTTTTTTTTTTTTTGTTATATGATGCCAGCGATAATGTAACGGGGTATTGGAAATTATTTGTGATTTTCAGGAGTATTTTCATGGTTTTAGTGATAGTTTAACGTGGTTCAGTGGAATTTAGTTGGGATTTTCAAGAATATTTTCATGATTATTACTGATTGTTTAACAGACTCTAATAAAAGTTATTGGGTTTTTTAAGAGCGTTTCTATGATTGCAGTGGTAATTTAACAGAGTATTTTAATTATTTCAATGATGTTTAACATGCTCAACTGGAAAGTTATTTTGGTTGTCAAGGACGTCTTCATGATTCGATGAATTATTTTACCAGGTTGTATTAGAAGTTGCTTTGTATATTGAAGAGTATTCTCATGATTATAAGTGAAAGTTTAAAAGATTCTAGTGGACGTTTTTTTTTTTTAGTGTTCGTATGTTTCCAGTGATAATTTTACAGAATCTTGTGGAATTTTTTTTTTCTGAGTATTTTAGTTATTTTGGTTTAACAAGCTCTATTAGAAATTGCTGAAGCTTTTAAGAGTCTTTCTATGATTCCAGTGATAATTTAAGAGGCTCTAGTAGAAGTTATTTAGAATATTCAAAAGTATTTTCATGATACTGATAGTTTAACAGAACCCAGTAAAAGTTGTTGATGTTTTCCAGGTATTTATTTATTTATTTTTTTTTTTTCACGATTGTACTAAGAGTTTAACGTGGATTATATACCATCAGTGGGAAAAACACCTTTGAAATTTGTCGGCATGAATGAAAATTACAATACAAGCCTTTGTTTTATGCATCCTTTCCATTCTTTTACTGTTGACTCTGGAAAGGTTATGTTTGTGTTTCTCTCTCTCTCTCTCTCTCTCTCTCTCTCTCTCTCTCTCTCTCTCTCTCTCTCTCTCTCTCTCTCTCTCTCGGCACCTTTACTTTCCCGTTTTCTTTTAGCGATATTGCAAGCAGGACTCAAGTAATACATCAAAGATACTTATGATTATACCTACAGTAACACTTCAGTAGGTGAGGTGTAAGTTTAGCTGCCGTTATGAGCTGCGGTGACTGGTGAGGCGATGTCAGTCAGTTGCCCATGAGTGGTGACATGGTAGTGCTGAGTGATTGGCTGATTTAAGGCGCCACAACAAGATCAAGAGGTGTCAAAGCGAAGAGGTTCATAAGGTTATATTGCAAGGGGTTTATTGATGCATTAACTGATCTTTGGGCGATTTTTGGTGTTGACATTTGTTGTTGGTTTGTGTTTCATGTGGTTGAGGTGATTAGGGGAGGTGTGGTGGTTAAAGTAGTTGTAGTTGTAGTTATTTAATAAAATATGTTCTGATGTTAATATTTGTTGTTATTTTGCGTTTCTTGTGCTTGTGGTGGTTAAAAATGGTGTAGGCGTGTTAATTATACTACTTCTGGTAATTAGTGGAGTAGCTTTATTTATAGAAATCAAGGAAAATATGCTTTGTTTTAATAATTACTGTATTTTTTTTGTTTCTTGTAGTCGTGATAGTTGAAGTAGTTCTAGTAATCAGAGTAGTTGTAGTCACGGTAACGGATGAAATATACTTTGCTGCTGATAACTGCAGTTAATTTGTGTTTCTTGCAGTAGCGGTAGCCAAAGAAAATATCAGTCAGTCACGAAAACGATAATGTAATATTGTGTCGCATTTTCATTACCATTTTGAAAGCCATTTCCTGTCATTAAAGCACTGATACAGATAACAGACGGACAGTCAGGGTAACAAGGACAACTTAGGAATGGTTGCAAGGCAAGGCAAACAGAGATGCTGCTTGGTGGGATGATGTAAGTGTCGCTGCCGTGGCGTGGGGCAAACAGGCAGGTGACAGAATGGAGAAAGAAGAAGCCTTTGTATTGTAGTCATAATAACATAAAACCATAAGAACCAAACGGGTGATGCAAGAAGCCAGTTCACCTACACGTGGCAGTCTACACTACTTACATGTATAACCTTATAAAACGGCTTTGGTATTTTAATTAACGTACAGACTGGTGATCCTCGTATATTTTGCAGTCATAAGAACATATGAGGAATGATGCAAGGAGCCAGTACGCCTGCACGTGGCAGTCCATACTACATGTATTTTTGTTGCCCTTGGCCAGTGTCCTTCCTACATAAAAAAAATAAATAAATAAATAAAATGTGTTAGCTGACATGTGCTATTGTACAGTCCTCTTGTATGTCCTGCAGTCATAGAGTACATAAGAATCAAAGGAATGATACAAGAAGCCAGTACACCTACACGTGGCAGTCTCTCTGTCTCTCTGTAGAAGTACACGTGTAAGCCTTACATGACACAGCTCAGAGTCACGATCTTTATTGTTGCCGAGTCTTTTTTGTCTATCCTGCAGTCATCAAAATATAACACTAGTACCAAAAGGTGTGATGTAAGAGGCTAGTAGACCTACACGTGGCAGCCTCTCTGTACGTGTGTAAGCTTATACGAGGCGCATCACATCACCGCGCGTGACTCTTGTAGATGAACTTGTAGCGCGTGGCGAGGAGTGTTTAGTTTAGAGGCACGTCTGGCCGAGGAGAGGCTTTGTTCTGAAACCTTCTGCTCTCTCACCACGACTATTTTCTAAGGCCACCTAAATGATTAGCCTGGTTCTCAATGTTATTTTTTTCCTTTAAATAATGTAAAAAATTTGTTGATCTGTCACTAAAACAGCAAGGGCACGCTTAAAAATGTAGTGGAGATGCGGCGCAGAGGCGTTTCAGAATATGGTGCAGTAAATGACTAGTGGTGCTGTGTGTGTGTGTGTGTGTGTGTGTGTGTGTGTGTGTGTGGAGTTCAGATGATGAGACAACAGCAAGGACACGCTTAAAAATGTAGTGGAGATGCGGTGCAGAGGCGTTTCAGAATATGGTGCAGTAAATGACTAGTGGTGCTGCGTGTGTGTGTGTGTGCGTCTGTCTATGTATGCGGAGTTCAGATGATGAGACAAACTCTGCTTGAACTGCCGCTGCCGGAGTTGGTGTCTGGCCAGTATAAAGAGACAGATGGTGAATATTTTAAAGTGGTGCAGGAAAACACGGGATGAAACAGCTGTACTTTACTCTCCCTAACACAAAGTCTTCTTCAGAGAGAATAGCTTTGTGTCGAACCGTTATGATAGTCAAGTACATCTGCTTCATCCCTTGCTTTCTGACATCTGCCTCATTGAATGTATGGAAAGGTAGATATGATAAGTTATTGGCCACAAACTACATAATGTGCGAAATAGATACTAAACTATAAAAAGGCATAAAGGAAAGTTATTTAAGTAAAATACATCTGCACATTCATGGTCCACAATAGACGCTAAAACAATAAAACGTTAATACCAGATACTAAAAAAAAAAAAAAAAAAAAAATATTACGAAACATACAGCAAGCAAAAAAAAAATAAAATAAATAAAATAAATAAAGTAAAACATTACGAAAACCACATTAAACGAGAAATATTGACAAAAAGACACGTTACTTCACGTCACACTTAAGTTAATACAGGAAAACAATACTAAAATATTAAAAAAAAAAATAGGAAAGCAGCATCAAAGAGAAAGCAGAAAAATTATAACACAAACGAATGATGTGAAGAGAGAGAGAGAGAGAGAGAGAGAGAGAGAGAGAGAGAGAGAAGAGAGAGAGAGAGAGAGAGGAGAGAGAGAGAGAGAGAGAGAGAGAGAGAGAGAGAGAGAGAGAGAGAGAGAGAGAGAGAGAGAGGGAGTGGTGTGCAAACTTCGATTCACGCGCGTCTTTCCAGCTCCAAGTGTTGATTTAACTAATGGTTCTATATATACCGAGTAATAATTAGTAAAAACAACATGTGTGGAAGAGAAATAAATGGTGATAATTATGTTATTTATAGTAATTGACACATGCATCATTCCTGGTTATAAATTTGTGTAATCATTCTCAAATATAGTACATGAGTGGAATGGACTTTGTAATCAGGCTGTTAGTGCTGAGTTATTAGGGAGTTTTTAGAGATTAGACAAATTTATGGGTGGGGATGACAAGTGGAAATAAGCAGGCGGGTTTTATACAGGGACTGCCACGTGTACGCCTGATGGCTTCTTGCAGCTTCCCTCACTTCCTTATGTCCGTGCGTTCTAAGATTTCAGGCCTATCTGCTAGAAAAATATTATCTTTGTGTACTTTTCAAATCTAAATCTGCCAAACTTGAACCCTTGTGTGCTGTCTTGACTTCCAGCCGTAAAAAGGACTTTGCTTACATGACCCTCGACAAATTCATTAAGGCTCTTAGATGCCTCAAGCTTTGGTCCTTGACATCTTGGAGAAGGATGGGGAGGGGATCTGTCTTGCTGGGGAGCCATAGAACCTGATAATGATGATGTTCTTGATGATGATAATGGTGATGATGATGATTGTGGTTAGAGTCAAAGGATAACAATGGAATCTCTCTTAAGAGTTGTAATTCCGGGAGATTCAGGTGTTAAGATCAGACTATCGTTGTCTTATTGGTGATCTCAAAGTTGTACTGTTGTATTGGTTGAGGAAATGACGGCAGCACCCCTGACATGCCTCGTGATTGCACCAAGCCGTCCACCGCTGCCTGGTGGTTCCCGGGACTGGCTGGCTCTTCCACGTAGGTACGCTCTCTACTGTGGCCTCCTTCACACTGCGAGGCCACCGGTGTGTGTGTGTGTGTGTGTGTGTGTGTGTGTGTGTGTGTGTGTTTACTGTAGACTGCCTTGAAGTGCTATATAATCCCTAAGAGAGAGAGAGAGAGAGAGAGTTAGTATGTGTGATCCTGAACATCGAGGTAAAAGAAAGAAAGAACAAACACTAAATAAATAAATAAATAAAACGCATGATCATGTGAAAAAAAAAAAAGACAAGTTAGCGCATTTCAAATCCCAAACCGAAAGCAAAAAACTAAGGTGCTATTTTCAGAAATCGTCATAAAAAGCGTGACTCAGACAAATGAAGGTGCGGCGATGCGGAGACTGCGGCTGTGCTGACTCCAGATGTGAGTGACCGACTTGGGGGAGAGAGAGGGGAGAGAGAAAAGGGGGGGGAGTAAGTGTGGCGTGGGAGGGGAGAGAAGGAGGGAAGAAAGAAAGAAACGGAAGGGAAATTATGAAACGTTTGTGGAGAAGAGGAAGGAGGTTAGACGAAGAGAGAGAGAGAGAGAGAGAGAGAGAGAGAGAGAGAGAGAGAGAGAGAGAGAGAGAGAGGAGTTTGGTGGGATGAGGAAGAAGTAAGGGAGGGAAGAAGAGAAAGGAAGATTTATTAAACGAAGAAGCAGACCAAAGAAGGGAGGGTGATGGTGACAGCAGCGTGATGCTAATAGACTTTAATCAGAGAAAAAAACGCGATTACAACAAAGAAAGTTGCTGTACTAAACCTAACTTCCCGGATGACTAGCAAGATGATTTACTGTTCGTGCGAGTCTTCCCCCCACAGTCACGTCCTGCATAAGAGCAAAGTCATGCTCAACATATCACCAGTGGCGGTTGTCACGACCATATTCTGAAACACCTCTGCGCGGCACCTCCACTGCATGCATTCACATTCTCTGCTTGAAGTGACAGGGGTATTTGGAGGATGTTTTTACGGTTCTAGTGACAGAATAATAAGATTTTTACATTACTTATAACAGGAACACTCTTGAGAACCTGGATAGCCATCTCTGTATCCTTTGAAAAATAGTTGAATAGACCAAGGCTTGACACGCGTGTGCCTCTTGCGCCGCGACTTGAGCTGAACCTGTCCCAGCGAGGAGCATGGCAGGGGTGCAATAGTGTGGGCAAGAGCAGTCACTATGCAGCTTCCACATTTCATAAAGAAAGCAACAACGCCCTGCAGGTGTGTGGAGGTGTGCCGCTGGGGACTCGCCACCCCTCACTGCCTCTTCCCTCGCACGTGTATCTCTTTATCCATCCCACCCATTGAAATTTAAACCAAGATGTAAAACTGGCAGAGAACAGAACGAGGGCGAAAACGACACCAAGGGTATCCTTCGGGGAAAAGGCACGAGATGAGACTCAGGCCATTATTCAGAAACGCTTTGATCCCTCACAACGACTATTTCCAAAGGCCATAGAGATGAATAGCCAGATTCTCAAGAGTATTTTTCTTGATAACAATGTAGAAATACTTTTAATCTGTCACTAGAACCATACAAAGAAAAATTATAAAAAAACAGTATAGCTTCAATTAGAGCCTTTTGAGAGTAGTGGAGATAGACATGTTTAAGAATTCGAGCCTCAGAGTGGAAGCGGAAAATGATCACTACAAGGAGCTTCCAAACACCAAGACATCAAAAACATGTAATAGAGAAAACCCCGTGAGAGAGACGAGGACTGGTGGTGCTGGTGGTTCTGGGGGAAGAGAGCGAGACGAAGGAACATTACCAGTGGGGGGGTTCTCCAGGCTGTCACTGCCCGGACAGTCTGCCACGGGAGACAGGAAAGAGAGCAGCAGCTGTTGAAAGAACGAACACAAGGAGGCGCGGAATAAGTTAATTATTTATAAGAGGGAACTGACGGGAATGCCTCTGAGGAGAAAGAAATACCGCGCCACTTTGAAACGCTTCTCCCCACGGCCATTCAAGACAAGAAGGCGGTGGAAAGTGAAGCACGGAAAAAAAAATAACGAGTGGCTTCAGAAGAAAGGAATTCGCTGGAAGAACTGCCTCTCGTGAAGGAAACATGGAGAAATTGTACAAGAAAAGAGTGAAATGAGAAAATATTACGAAGGGTCCGTGTACCTACGCTCTGACGGTCGAAAGACGAAAGAAAAATGAAAACAAAGAGCGAGAGTCTGAAACGTTTTGTTCTCTCACCACGAGTATTTTCAAAGGCTACAGAGATGATTAACCAGGTTCTCAAGACTGTTTCTCCTGTTACTAATGTAGAGACTTTTTTAATCTGTCACTAGATCCGTAAAAATACCCTTAAGCTCACTTCAGCTCAAGCCAGGGCCTATTGAAATTATTGGAGGTGCGGCGCAGAAGTGTCTCAGAATACGGTCCAGAGAGAGAGAGAGAGAGAGAGAGAGAGAGAATGATGAACGAACCGAGGGGCTGATGCAACAGCAAGACCATTTTGGCTCTCTCGAAAGAACCGTAGAGGAAAACACTAAAGCAGAGAAGAAACGCTCCAAGGATCCAGGAGAAGACTTAGTGCTGTCCGAAAATGTGGAAAGCATACACGAGCATAATTTACAAGACAACCCAGCAGGACAAAGGAACAGCAAGACGCGCAGATCAAGTTTTGGCAAATGTCCGCGAGGGTGTTCGTTATTCCGAAAGCCTGCGTGCTGACATTGAGAACCTGATCAGCGAGAAGCAAAGACTGACAGAAATGGAAGAAATATGAGGATGCAAAGGCAACAAAAGAGCAAGAAGACGAGGAACAGATAACAAGCAGGAGGTTTTTCGAGTTGAGCAGAGGACAGCAAAGAGTGGTAAAAGAAAACGGAGAAATGCAAGGAGAGGCGACAGAGGAGCCAGCAAGAAGACGAGGCAACGAGGACCAGGCAACAAGCAAGACGTTTTTGAAAATGCCCAACAGAGTATCAATGACGCCGAAAGTCTTGAAGCTTGGACTGAGGAGCTAACCATTGAGAAACAGAGAGTAATGATAGAAACAGAAAAGCACAGACTGGTAAAGAAAAGTAAAGAAAAGCAGAGACTGATGAAAGAAGTAGAGAAAAACAGAGAGTGATAAAAGTAGAGAAAAGCAGAGACTGATGGAAGAAATAGAGAAAAACAGAGGATACAGAGAAGCAGCGCTAGGAGGATCAAGGAAATGAGTCACTAAACAGACGCCGCTCAGCAGGAAGGTCCCAGCACCCACCGCCGCTCAGGACGAGGCGGCTACGGGGCAGGTCTTGGGAGAATGGCTTGTATTCAGAAACACCTCGCTCTTTCACCACAACAATTTTCAAAGGCCACAGACATGATTTGCTGAGTTATCAAGAGTATTTCTCCCGTTAACAATGTAGAAATCTTGTGAATCTGTCCCTAAAAACCGTAAAAACACCTCATGAACCTGTGCTACTTCAATCAGAGGCTTTTGAAAGTAGTGGAGGTACAGCGCAGAAGCGTTTCAGGTCGTCATGGACAAGATTCGGAACGCAGAGAGGCTGCAAGCTTGACCCGAACACCTGACCAGCGAAAAGGAGAGACTGAGGATGTAGAGAAAGAGGTACACGGCCGTCAGAGAGGAAAGGTGACGCCAGATCGAGGAAATGCCCCTCTTCTGCCTGAAAAATGTGAAAAACGAACGAGGCGCGACTAGTGAACGCAGAGACTGATCAGGAATGTAAAGAAACATACACGCCTGTCATCCAGGAAAGACAGATCGAAGAAATGCCTCACTTCTGCCTGAAAAATGTGAAAAAAAAAAAAAAACGAACGAGGCTCAACCAGTAAAAGCAGAGACGAGAGAAAGACAGGTACTTACACGCTCGTCATCCAGGAAGGACAGGTGACTCCAGATCTAGGAAATACTTTACCTCTCTCTCTCTCTCCGAAAAAAAAAAAAAAAACGTAAAAGAGGAAGGTTTACAAGAAGCCGAGAAACAAGAGGAAGAGGTGAGTCTTTTAAAAAATGTCAGACAGAAGGATCGTGACTCAGAGGGTCTGGAGCTTGGATGGAAGACCTGGCCTGCGAAAAAAAATAAATAAATGATAATAATAAATAAATAAATAAAAACATGACTGGTTGGGGGTGTGAGGAAGACGAAGCCACGCCCGTCACCCAAGAAGGATATGTAATTGACGCAGCCCCGAAGAGTCAAGCGCTTCGGTTATTTTGCGCATTTTGTGCTTTATAATCAACTAAGGATTTTGGTAGAAGTAAAATGTCAATTTGCCGCACGTTTCAAAACAAGGCAGGAATACGTAGAACTGCAGAGCCACAAAAAAAAAAAGAAAAAAAAATCTGGCTGGCAATCTCGTAACGCATTTTCAAACGTTTCGGCGTCTTACCTACAACATTTTGAACAGCCTTTAGAGGAAGTTGTTGGAGATTTTCGAGAGTGTTTTAATGCTTCCGGTGACAGATGAACGAATTCTGCATCAGTGAAAAAAAAAAAAAAAGCGCCTGAGAACTAGTTTAATCATATTTGTGTCTTCTAAAAATCGTCCTGACGAGAGAACAGTTTCAGACTTGTATGAATCGAGAGGGAAGCCATTAGTCAGTCAGGCAGGCAGGGCTTGAACACCACTCCATCCCTCCTGGTATACGCCCTGTGGACCGTATTCTAAGACGCTTTTGCCTGCATCTACACTACTTTCAAAAGGCTGTACGTAGTTGAAATTGCACAGGTTCTTAATGGTCCTTTTACGGTTTTAGTGACTGATTAGCAAGATTTCTACATGATTAACAGGAGAAACGCTCTTCAGAACCCTGCTAATTAACTCTGTGGCCTTTGAAAATAGCCGTGGCGAGAGAGCAAAGCGTTTCGGAGTAGCAGAGTACCAGGAACTAGTGTTGTAATCTTTCAGGGACCATTTTTTTAAGCTAACAGACTCTCCTAAGGGACAAACAACACACGCGGCATCATCGGAGGACCTAGTTTCATGTGACAGCAGAAATAAGGTACGGTTGATAAGAACCTGATGGTAACATGCTTGGTAAACTCCTTGCTCTCTCACCGCAGTTTTTAAAAAGGCCACAGAGATCATTAGCCGGGTTCTCAAGAGTGTTTCTCCTCTTAATGGTGAACAAATCTCGTCAATCTGTCACTAGAATTGTAAAAAAACCCCCTTGAAACATCGTGTACCTTCAGTTTTAGAGCCTTTTGAAATTAGAAGTGTTTCAGAGTATGGTCCAACATCTCGTCTACATTACGTTTCCTTTATATCAGTTTTGCGTGTAATTATCACCTATACGCTGACAGTTCTGTGTTGCTCAGATCCTTGTGGAGTGCGCTGGGCAAGAAATGGGGAAGAAGAAATAGGGTAATGGGTGAGAAATGGAGTAGTGACTTGGGTGACACTAAATATAACTTTCTGTTGTGTGCTTTGGAGGGTTTCATCGTCTCAGTTTCAGTTAATTAAATGAGTGAAGAGGAGGAAGTGCAATGCAGCGAAGAGAAAAGCAATTACAGCTTGAAGAGAGAGAGAGAGAGAGAGAGAGAGAGAGAGAGAGAGAGAGAGAGAGAGAGAGAGTTAAATTAGCTTGTGGTGGCCGTGAAGCTTACCTAAAACATCTTTAAAGGATAACTGACTTAACCTGACTTGACCTAACCTGCCTAATCTAACCTAAGCTAACAACCTAACCTAACTTAAGCTAATCATCCTCAACACACCTTTAAATTGTTATTAACGTACCCAGACTTAACTTAATCGTCCCCAAGAGATCATTAAAAATTAATTTCCTTTCAGGGGTGTCATTAGTCTTATTTATTTATTTATTTACCTACTTATTATGTTCTCTTATTTATTTATTTGTTTATTTTTGCAAGAGGGAAAATAATAAAAATTGAAGAAACCAGACATGCATAATGCAGTTTCACACACACACACACACACACACACACACACACACACACACACGTGAAGTAGCCAGAAACACACACTTCCACAAATTACATGTATGTGACTTACATGCAAAGCAGTGACATCATTTGTGAATAAACTCAAATCACACCAACAATCAGTCTCAGTTCCGTTTCTCTCTCTCTCTCTCTCTCTCTCTCTCTCTCTCTCTCTCTCTCTCTCTCTCTCTCTCTCTCTCTCTCTCTCTCTCTCTCTCTCTCTCTCTCTCTCTCTCTCTCTCTCTCATTTAGTGCAGAATTCCAATAAAGGATAAGTATTCTCCCTTCTCCATTTTCTATACGCCCAAATTTCCTTTCTGGTCACACATGAAAGAGCGGTTTCATAAAAAGAAGGTTGTAATTTATATTCTGTAGACCACCTTCTAAATGTATTGGTAAGTCAGTTTTCTTTCATAGCTTGGAAAGATTTTTTAGGGTTAAAGGTAGACTCATATATTTTGACCTGAATTATAAAATTCTTCTTTCGTCGTTTTCTTAGAGTGAGAGGTTGGCGTCATGTACGAGTCTCCTCCAGTTATTTCTGTCCCATGCATCTTCTATGACTCCCATCCTAGGAACGTACAAGAAAACATTGCACTTATACGTTCCTTGATGTAGAATCCTTGCTCCCATCCTTGGCAGTTCTAACGCAACTCCATCTCACTCGCTGTCTTCCCCTCATCTTTTTCTCTCAACAGGCTCTTTTAATCGGTTTACACGAACTGCGTATTAGCTATTGCTCGCAAATACAGGAGCTTATCTATCTTAACTTTAGTGGTGAGTCGCTGCGTGAATTTGATGTACTTGTTAGTGGGTGCATCGCACTGATGGACTAAGGCATTCTGGTGCACTAGACCTTTACAACAATTTGTGGTTTTTGGAGCACATTCTTCTGCGTCCTCGAAGTGGTTCCAAAGTTTGACAGGGAAATGGGAATCTCTTCGACGTCCACCATCCTCTTTTAGAGATTTTGGTGAAACTTTTGCTGTTGCCTTGGACATATCAAAAGCTTTTGATAGAGTCTGGCACAAAGCTTTGATTTCCAAACTACCCTCCTACGGTTTCTATCCTTCTCTCTGTAACTTTATCTCAAGTTTCCTTTCTGACTGTTCTATTGCTGCTGTGGTAGACGGTCACTGTTCTTCTAAATCTATTAACAGTGGTGTTCCTCAGGGTTCTGTCCTGTCACCCACTCTCTTCTTATTATTCATTAATGATCTTCTAAACCAAACTTATTGTCCTATCCACTCCTACGCTGATGATACCACCCAGCACTTTTCCACGTCTTTTCATAGACGTCCAACCCTTCAGGAGGTAAACATATCACGCAGGGAAGCCACAGAATGCTTGACTTCTGATCTTTCTAAAATCTCTGATTGGGGCAGAGCAAACTTGGTATTGTTCAATGCCTCAAAAACTCAATTCCTCCATTTATCAACTCGACACAACCTTCCAGACAACTATCCCCTCTTCTTCAATGACACTCAACTGTCCCCCTCTTCTACACTGAACATCCTCGGTCTGTCCTTTACTTATAATCTGAACTGGAAACTTCACATCTCATCTCTACCTAAAACAGCTTCTATGAAGTTAGGTGTTCTGAGACGTCTCCGCCAGTTTTTCTCACCCCCCCAGCTGTTAACTCTGTACAAGGGCCTTATCCGTCCATGTATGGAGTATGCTTCACATGTCTGGGGGGGTTCCACTCATACTGCTCTTCTAGACAGGGAGGAATCAAAAGCTTTCCGTCTCATCAACTCCTCTCCTCTAACTGACTGTCTTCAGCCTCTCTCTCACCGCCGCAATGCTGCATATCTAGCTGTCTTCTACCACTATTTTCATGCTAACTGCTCTTCTGATCTTGCTAAATGCATGCCTCCCGTCCTCCCGCGGCCTCGCTGCACAAGATTTTCTTCTTTCTCTCATCCCTATTATGTCCACCTCTCTAACGCAAGAGTTAACCAGTATTCTCAATCATTCATCCTTTTTTCTGGTAAACTCTGGAACTCCCTGCCTGCTTCTGTATTTCCACTTTCCTATGACTTGAATTCCTTCAAGAGGGAGGTTTCAAGACACTTATTCATCAATTTTTGACCACTGCTTTGACCCTTTTATGGGACTGGCATTTCAGTGGGCATTTTTTTTTTCTTAGATTTTTGTTGCCCTTGGCCAGTGTCCTTCCTACATAAAAAAAAAAAAAAAAGGAAAACAGACAGAACGTTTAGCCGGCATGTACGAGTATGTATGTGTGTGTGTATGTGCGCGCGGGTTGGAACGACACTGAACGTTAGGGAGTACTGGGTCAAACAAAATATATACTTACGATTTCTAAACGTCTTCTAAATAATAATGAATGAATATAAAGAATGTACGTAAACATATAGTGAAATATTATATATTTTTCGTTTTGTACTGAGAATAACGACGCCTTGCCTAAAAATTAAACAGTAAGGTATAAATTATTTCCACATTGAAAGAATAAGTAAAAATTTGTACATATTAATTATTATGCATTTTCTTATACATTATTTCTCGAAGAACTTTCATATTTATTGCAATACTAATCTTAGTACATGTGATTTTATCCACCACAACTTAACAAAAAGACAACATCTATAGAGACAGTTTTACATATAATAAATAACAAAAAATTTTTCATATATTATTCCGTACAAGATATTAGTTTCCCGTTGACAAGACCACATATTATAGATTATTTTAGCCCCGCGGCTTCGCTCGGGACAGATCTATGTAATCAAAATGGCGGCGGAGGTGACGGTTCCCCCAACAACGCTGTATAGTAATGGCCATAACTTGATGGTAAGTCCCCACACACCCACACCAGCATGTTACATTTGTGGTCAGTGAGTCAGGGCACTAGTAGAGCTACAGGAGGCACAAGTGGGACTTTTAAATATGACGATACGGCGGGAACAGAGGCCACACCTAAACATTGGTGCCTGGTGTGTGTGTGTGTGTGTGTGTGTGTAGCTCGTGTTGCTGTGAATTTAGTACACACAGGACCGTATCTTATCCTTCATGTCGTATTTGAAATATTTAAAAATTAATCGAGAAATCATTAAAGGAAGTCGATTTTAGCTAGTAATCTCTTGACCACACGCACATACACACACATACGCACATACACACACACACCTTGCAAACACCACACATCCAGTCTCATCCTTCATTTGTTTATTACAAGCCAGATGCATAAAAACTCAACCAGTAACAAATTAAACACGCCCATTTTATTCAGTAATCTGGTAATCACAGCCATGACAGTCTCCTCTGCCTTAATTACTAGTTAGTTAATCTATTATAAACTAACCCTTGGACTGCTAGTGACATGTTTCATACTAGTTAGTTAATCGGATCACCTGAAGATCCGCCACCCCAGCCGCACTCGGGGTGGCAGATCTTCAGGTGAGACAGTCTGGGGTGGCGGATCTTCAGGTGATCCCATACTTTTAATGAAGTAAACTTTTTTCTGCATTTTTTATATCCACTCAGTTTTTTAATGCGTTCATGTTGTTAGGTTAGGCTAACCTAACCTAACCTAACCAAGTGAGAGAGTCTGGGTGGCGGATCTTCAGGTGAGACAATCTGGGGTGGCGGATCTTCAGGTGATCCCTGTGGGGTGGCGGATCTTCAGGTGATCCAGTTAATCTATTATAAACTAACCCTTGGACTGCTAGTGACATGTTTCATTTTACTAATCGTTGACAATTTCACTGATGACAAATAAACCACAAGTACTTTTAAGTTTCTCATGATATATTCAAAGGGACATTTTTTCGCTTTGAGTGTAGTGTAGGCTTTCTTATTCTTGATGTTAAGTTATGCAAGGCTGTTACGTCAAGCTAAGGGGAAATTAATGTGAAGTAATCCCAACCTGACCTAACCTGACCTCCCCTTTAGAAAGAAATGCTGATGTTATTTCAGTTTTATCTGTATAACTAATCCCAGCCTGACCTAATCAAGCCTTATGTTATTTTCAGTACTACCTGCAAATTACCTTACCCTGCTAACTCCAAGACACGGACTGTTTACTTCTAGGAAAAGATATGTTGCTTTTGAAAGGCACGCAAGGAATCATCAGTAAAATTAATGAACATATATAAATCTAACCAAATCCTCAAATAGAAATGCTAATGTTATTTCAATGTTGTCTTAGCTCAGCCTACACGGACTGTTTGCTTCTGGCCAAAAATATGATGCTTTTGAAAGGCACGCAAGGAATCATCAGTAATATCAGTGAACAGCCCTAAACCTAACCAAGCCGGGGGGAGACGCCAGTTTTATTTCAGTATTACCAATTCATTTCTGGGCAAAAAATATGATGCCTTTTCCACTCGCAATCTACACAGTGAACTCAGCAATGAAACAAATGAACTGAGTTAAGCTAAACCTAACCAAGTCTTGAGATGGAAATGCTAATCTTACTTTAGAAGTTTAGTATATTCACTACACCAAAAGATTAAACTGGAAAATATAACAAGTGTTGGTATATGAATGGTGGTGGTGGTGGTGGTGGTGGTGGTATGGCTAACACTTGTGGGAATGTGTCACCTGCACTGTCATCATTACCATTAAGGACTTCACAGCAGGTTTCAAGACACTTATTCATCAATTTTTGACCACTGCTTTGACACTTTTATGGGACTGGCATTTCAGTGGGCATTTTTTGTTTATTGGATTTTTGTTGCTCTTGGCCAGTGTCCCTCCCACATAAAAAAAAAAAAAAAGATGTAGATAATGTTTAAGGCCGGTGAGGTGTGGGTGTGTCTTGAGGCCACTTGTCTTAGTGATGATATTCTAGGTTGTCTTTTTAAGTGTTTCATTCACTGCTGCTGTATTTATTAGGTTCTGATTAATATCTCTGAGCAGAATATGTTAGCCTAGGTTAGACTAAGTTGGGCATGTTTGGGTAAGTTTAGGTCAAGTTAGTTTATATTGAAGAATGTAACTTGTATTGACTGGATGAAGAACTACACTTTTCATTACAAAACATTCAGAAATTGAGGAGAAATAAGGGAGGTGGGTGTGACAAGCTTGAACCCAGGCAAGACAGGCAAGCCTTTGCTGCCTGGATCCAAAGGTACCTCGGGCCAGTACCCTGTTGCCTTGGGGGATAATATTAGAGCAACATTACTGTTTTCACCTGAGGGCTAGAATAGAGTAGGTTTAGATTCATTCTGCTCATCAATTTCTCTGCTGATTGCTTAATTGTGTAGATCATTATTTAAAAAAAACTTTATATTTTGCTGAGAAATAAGCAGTCAGTGTCCGGAAATGTGTAGGCTAATGTATTTCCATAGTCCCGATTCACGTTTGCGTGCCCTGCAGTGTGGCATAACTCTCTCACTCCTAGATTGATTTCTGGTGTTTTGCTAATTCAGTGAGGGACAAGTGCTGGTTTGCAGGTGGGGAACATATCACAGTAGAGGATAATAGCAAAATAACAAGTGTTTTCATCTGACTGTTGGATTAGGTTAAGTATAGATTAATGCAGTTCTTTAATTTCACAGCTGATCCCTTCATTGTGCAGATAACAAATTTAAAAGGCATCATGTTTTACTCTGAAATAGTCGTAAAAGTAACAAGCTGGTGGGTTTTTTTGTTCCTTTAAAGAGACCACACATAAAGGCTGCCAGTAAATATTATTATACAAGTGATGGCTGCAGAAATCAGTAGTTTATTTATTTGTTTCAGAATGGGGAGAGTGAGACGGAGGAGCCAGTGGAGAAGAAGATGCGACTAAACGATGGTAAGGCTGCAGGGGCGTGTGGTGTGGCACTGTGCCGCTGAGGCCTATCATTAGTGCCGGGGTGTGGATGTATGTGTGTCACTCCTCATGCGCTCTCCTTCACACTTCTTGGGGTTAGCGGCAAGGGAAGGCCCCCACTGTCTGCCTGTGTGTGTCTGTGTGAGAGAGAGAGAGAGAGCGAGCATGTGTGTCTAGGGAAGGTGTTGTCAGGCAGGTTGATATGTTTTGCTGCATATAAGATGCTGTATCATAAAGACTTGGTTTTGAAGGAGTGTTGTGTGTGTTTTTAATGTTTTTGACCCAGCCAGTCATTTGATATCCACTACTCCTAAGTAAAAGTCACATCATCTCCATTCAGTCTTTTCCATTGTTGACGGGATAAGAACTACTAAGACCATTTAACTGACAATGTAACTTTTAACCTCCTACATAAAAAGTTGATCATATTCACCCTTGTGTTCTGTTTACTCTTGCTGCGTGTGTGTCAGTCCACCACTGGTCAGTCCACCTCTAACAAGCCAATAGTAGTAAAGTGATGCATCCAGATCCTGGTGTAGCGTGTTGAATTTTGAAGTGGAATATCTTGTCTGATTCATCTTATTTTTCATAGTTTATTAGTAGTAGTTTAGTAATTTAACCCCATGAGTACTAATATTATTTGAATAACTCCAGATGGTTTTACTGAGGGAAAATATACCTAAAATCAATAAAAGTATTCTGTTGTCTTGGTGCCAGTAATATGATTTGTGTTCTAAATTTGCACCAGACCCTTATTAAATTTGAGAAGCCATGGCAGTCATAGGATTAAAATGCTGTCACTCAGCAAGTAAAGAGATTAATTTCTGAATTAGAACCCTTGAAATGAGTCCATTCAAATTTCTGCCTTGATTCATCTGGTGGGTCTTTCAAGCATTGTGCAAGTCAAGAAGTGCATCTTATAAGCTGCAAAACACTGTACTTTACCTGTATATACAAAGGCCAAGTAAGGCAAGATATAATTTATTTTTTATTTCATTGCCTCAAGTGTTTGTTTTTTTTATTTATTTATTTTTTATTATTATTATTATTATTACTGTTCTAACATGCATCTTATTCTGTTTTAATAATGAAAGTCTGCATTGTGTGTCATTTTGTTGATGTGTTGATAGATGAAGTGTCTATAGATGCACATTATTCACTCCCTGTGTTAAAGGAGACAATGGAAATCACTGAACTCTCAAAGCTATTTGGAGATGTTAACCAAAAAATACTGTACATTGTAATCAAGGGTGGATACCTCAGTAGTTAGTGGTCTGTTCATCAGAAGCTTGCATCTCGACTCTTGTGGAGTTTTCTACTAGTTTCTAGAGCTTGTATCTTGAGCCCCGTGGAGTTTTGTGTTACTTTTTCATGTATTAGACCTTCAAGGGCAAAAAAAAAAATCTCTAAGAAAGCCCACACATAATGTCATTCCCAAAAAAGAAGCAGAGATATAAGAATCGAGACTATTACAAGATTTCATTCGGTACAACAAAAATTAATTACATAAATTCCAATAATCCAGAAAATTATCCAGCGTTTAATTAGCTTTATCATTTTAAACTTACGTCCTGCTTTCCTGCATTGTGACAGTAAGTTTCTGAGTTGCAGTGATTGTGTTGTGGTGCAGACTGTTGGTGAACATGTATCCACCCTTGAATGTGTGTGGCTGGGTGAGACTTGCTGTGTTCCTTCCACTACAGTTGCTTTGATATAGGCCTGTCATTATCTTTGAGCTTAGCCACCCATGGGTTAAGTGCCATGTATCCAAATATCTGAAAGTTTAAACTGTTTTGAGTGCCACAATTATGCCACAAATAGAAAATTCTTTTTCCTGGGGTTGGGTAAGGCCTGGTGGTGCCAGCACTGGCCGTCACCACCATGCTCGGCTGCATGACTTTCTGGGTTTGCTTATGTTATGCTTCCTTGTTGTTTTCATTGTGACAGGCACAGGTTTCCCTTGGGAAACATCTGTGTGAAGATCTTTAAGTGGCATCTTTGCCACTCTGTCATTTGTCTGAAATTAGAAACCTTTTTTAAGTTTTAAGTTTATAAAAGCTCTAACATTTTGGATATTGAAGGCTCAGCTATAAATAACCTTAGGGATTACATGAATATCACCCATATTTCTGAAGAAAAATGTGTATTGGACACACATGATTTTCATTTGCAGAAAATTCACATCTGTAAAGCTCTTCATTAGTTTATTTTGTTAGATCTAATCTAACCTAACATAACACAGCACAGTCTGACCTGATTTTACCATTCATAAAAGTACACTAGTTGATGGCTGATTTCATGTGATCAAAGCTTGTCATGCTACAATTTACTTGGTACCAGTTTTTTCCTGGTGTGCATGTTGATTTTGGAATGAGTGAGTGTAGGGATAGGTTGGGTGTGTGAGAACAGAATTGGACAGGAGCTTCACCACGTTGACAAAGGTCATGTGCATGTGAACGTCAGGTCCCGTTGTAATGTATTATTTGATGAGGTGCGAGAGTACTGTGTTCTGCCAAGGCTCAAGATAACCACCGCCTCACCCAGGACCACTGCTGCTAAGGACCAAGACAACAGTGGGATGGAAAATTATTACACTGGAAAAGATAGTAAGCCAGAGACATTGAAATCATTCTTAGAAAAAGTGTCATTGAAACCTTAAACTCAAACTTGCTTATTGATTGTAACAACACAGAAAGAATGCATGGAATGTGCAGTGCATGCACACAGATGTGAGTTTGCAGTTAATAACATTGTACCAAGTGTTTTATTGTCATGATCCAATTGTGCAAAGACCTGGTGTGGACAGAACCAAGCAAGCTTAAAGGCTGATGTCATTCTGTAAACAGGCAGTGGATGATTAGCTAGTCACGACACAATATGTTGTAAGGCTATTTAGCTGGCACTGCTGCTGACGGATTGATTGTGATATCATCATATCAGCTGTGGGAGGTCATGCCGTTTTGTGGCCACTCGTAAAAAAGAGTTCATTGTATCTCTGATCTCTTACAGTAGGTTCATTAATCTAATCTGAATTAACCTGCTGTTGTGACCCACTGATTCCCTTGAGGTCTGCCAGTGTTAGTGCAAAGTTTCAAACTAGCAAACCCCTTTGTTGTTTTCTTGTGTTGAAAGATCACAGTTGGCACAGTCAGCAGGTGGGCCGGATTTTGCAAGCACAGTCAACCATTCAGCAGGAGTGCTGCTGTCTTGCCATGACTGGCTGAATAATCATCTTGTAAATAATGCATTGTGCTCAGTAGTGTTACTGACTGATGCCAGTGTGGCTTGCAATAAGTGAAGAAACACACATGTATGCATCACAAGACTATGCTAGATTTGAGTCTAACAAAAACCCAGGTGTTTATTGTAGTACCTTGTATAAGTAACCCTTACCCATTGTACTAAAGTTTCCCAAACAGAGGAGTGTTAGCAGTCATTAGCTCTTACTCTGTACCATAGCCAAGCCAAGCATCCCTTCTGAACTGTCCTAGTGACAGCTGGACATGACACAGCTACACCGTGTTCACCCCTCTCCCTTTAGTGCTAAAGCTTCCCTTGATGTTGATCCAGGACATTTTCTTTGCCCAGTAACCTTCCCCTTAGTGTCTGGGAGTGTCACCTCACAGGCCTGGAGCTCCCCAGTGGCTTGTGTGGTGGCCTCATTGCCTGCAGGGTGTTGTGTCACTTGGGTCCTCACACCTCAAGGCCTGGTGGAGGCTTGTGTCTCAGGGAGTGTACAGTTAAGCAGATGCAAATGTTCCTCTGTGATATCTGTTTCTGTATCACTTTGCATTTTCTGTTGAGAGTTGAGGCATTACTTGTTTGTACTTACCTGCTCAGGCTGTGTGCACACCTGTGGGCTGGCTTGTGCTGCACACCACCACCACTCAGGGCATGTGCTGCAGAACTATTTTTGGATGTCATGTCTCATTCTTTTGTTTTTTCTCTTAATTCTTACATGCTTTGCAATTGCAATGTTTTGATTATGAAGAGATCCAAATTGCATGTACTTATCATATTGAATCTTGTACAAGTAGCAAGGGTGTCAGTTCATTGTTCAGTAGACTTACACAGGCTGAGAGGGGCCAGTTTGGTAACTGGTCTCTTGGCTATTTATTGTTTGCAGAATAATTACACAGCACAGGAGGTCTGTGTTGTGGATGTGGCCAGAGGCAAGATGAAAGTGTGGCACAGGTGCACACACAGCCTGGGCAGTGTGGCGTGTGGTGGGCAGTGGTGTGGTGTGGTGAGGCAGACAGTGTGAGAGGTGCCAGGGCAGGCCGGGTGACCGCTGGGAGGGGGGGGCGGGGCTGGCGGGTATTGTCAGTAGCGCCGTCACCAGCAGGGTGCCCACACTAATGATGTGTCTTCTTCTCTCTTCTTGTCATTTTTACAGGTTGGACCGACTCAAAGATCGTTCGATTCTTTTGGCCGAACGATGGCGATGATCCATTGCTGCGCCCCGATCCTACAGACTCCTTAGGGCAGACATTCTGTTTACATGTCATTGTGTGAACCATTGTCATGCTGAGAGAGCAGTGTAGTCCTTCATTATAATGTGCACAGTAGTGACCACTGTAACCTTGTTCAAGAGTCAACTTAGCTAAGGAGTGTTGAGCCATAGACATAAGAGGAGTGATGATGATGATGAGGATGAGGATGATGCTGTTGCTTCCCTCACAAAGCAAAGTGAAGCCTTTTTGCACTGATCATCTTTTGCTTTGTGATGGTAATCTTGTGTTTTGTTTGTTTTGTTATCTTTGCAGGTATGCGTGAGTATGGGTTCGTCTTTCTCTGGTGTCGCTGTGCTGCCAGTCTCATAAACAATAGGATCAGTACACTTTCACACGGAAATCTTGAGAGCAATTGCAAGTGGCCGAAACAAAAGAAAAATTAGAAAAATTAGAAAAATTAACATTTAGAGATATGAGCATGGAATTGCCTTTACAACAACATGCAAAAAAAAAAAAAGAAAATAATAATACTGAGGAATGCATAGAGTTGCCTTCCCTTTTCTCTCCGGGTTAAGCATTTTTCCTGTCGTTCTTACTCACTCACCACCTACTCACCCACCGGAGGGACAGACCATGTGCCCGCGTGGGGTTTGAGGGTTTTTATATTCTACTCTTTGCAGGGTTGAGCAGCCCCTGGCCACCCACCCCACTGTGTGTGCCTTGTGAAGATAGACAGAGGCAGCTAGAGTCCGGAGCTCCAGCCACCAGCACCTTCTCTAGGGCTGTGTGGCTGGCTCATAACCCCCTTCATCTGTCATGCACACACACACACACACACACACACACACACACACACACACACACACACACACACACACACACACACACACACACACACACACACACACCGTTGGCCAGACCAGACATGCGGCTGTGTTCCAGAGAGTCGTATCTTTGAGCCGTGCCTTCTGTTTGGTGCCACATGAAGCCAGACAGTAATTTGGCCTTTTTGTGGCCTAGCAGAATTATTATAAATTGCCTTGTGCCTTGTTTTTTTATGAAAGTAAGAACTGAATGTTGTGGCAACTGTTACATTTTTATTGTTTGTTTTATATGTGGTATATGTAAAATGCCTTTAAAATTTAGTGTTGCCTTAAAGTAAATTATAACATAGTAACTTTTATCATTGATAATGTAAATCAGTATTTTTGTTTCAATTAAATTTCTCTCTCAAAAAACTGTAGTCTGCTTTGGAAGTGGTCATGTATACAAACACACACACACACACACACACACACACACACACACACACACACACACACACACACATATCTTAAAGATGTTCAACAGAAATCTTTTTAACTTGATCTTAGAATACATGCAGTAATAACACACACACACACACACACACACACACACACACACACACACACACACACACACACACACACACACACACACACACACACACACACACACACACACACACACACACACACACACACACACACACACACACACACACACAATCTTTCTGCCTTCCAATGTGTTCTCTGTCCTTGACTCATGCACCCACTCACCACCACCACCATCGCCACTATTCCCTATTTTCCAAACCAACCGCCCTGCAGGAGTGACATGTTATTTTTGTGAATATGTGATATGCCTGTTCTTTTTTTCTCTGTCGTTCCATGGTGTAAGGTGGGCAGAAAGGCCTCAGCAGCAGGGGAGGTTCAGCGGATGGCGAGCGTCAGTTATCTGGGGCTGCTATTTGCGCATTGTAGCTTCCCCAGAGCAGTGGTAATGGTTCTCACTATGGTGCACCTGTAGGCCAGCTAACATGATCTGTCTTTTGGCAAGGGACATGGCAAGTTATGCCTCTTTTTATTATCATTATTGTTCATGAACAGTTTTTGTGTGTGTGTGTCAGTCACTTGTCAGCACACGTCAGATCTTTTTCTTTTTTTTTCACCAGCAGCCACTTTTGTGTGTTAACTGCCAGCATATGCCTAATTGGTAGTGGAGGCTTTGATTGCTCTATGTTGCCTATCATTGCTTTAAGGGGTGAGGGTCATGTCAGGCTGGGGTCACACAGAGGCAGTAGGAGGAACCCACAGTAATGATGGAACCCTAAAAACAATGCCGAAAGACATCTCAGTTTGCTGGAATATTGGATTAGGTGTGGCGTTTGCTTCATCCTCCAGTAGTACATTTATAATCATGTTCCTCTTATTTTCTTTTTATATTATATATTTTTTTATACCATTCTGTGTCTTGTATCAATTTCCAGTCTCTCTCTCTGTCTCCACTCTGTCCATCTAATCCACCTAACACTTCCCGTGCGAGGACACAACTCCAGCGTGGCTCCCCTGCACACTGGGCTGGAGCAGGCATGGGTGCCACACCTTGGGGCGGCACTGGCGGCAGGCTGTGACAGGGCTAGGAACTGTAGGACACAGGGTCATGTAGGGACAGCTAGCCACATTTTTCTTATTGTATTTTATCATGAATTTTTTGTGGAGTTTGAGATGTGAGGGTTGCTCTTGAATGTGTCAGTAGGTGAAGATGTTTATCTTGTACACACTAGATAAACATCCTCACCTACATCTGCACTTCTCTTGAGGGTTAGGGTGTGTGTGTGTGTGTGTGTGTGTGTGTGTGTGTGTGTGTGTGTGTGTGTGTGTGTGTGTGTGTGTGTGTGTGTGTGTGTGTGTGTGTGTGTGTGTGTAGTTGCCTTGCTAGATATGCTATTGGGTCTTTTTTATTTATTTGTTTATTTATTAATTTCCTCTTTATATTTACCTTTACATGCACTTGAGATGATAGACTCCCTGGCCCAGTGTGTCATGGGCTGAAATTACTTGCCCTTTATCTATTTTATTCTTGCTTATTTTTTTTAGAGATTTTTTTTTTGGTTAGTGTAATTAGTAAATTATGATGAGAGTTGAGTGATGGTGTTTTTCATTATTCATATTTACCTTCCTAGTAATCAGTTTAGATCATATTGACTGCTTGTGGTAGAAATGTTATGAGTGTTGTGTGTGTGTGTGTTTGAATGAATGTGTTGTGTGTGAGTCCTTATAGTGATATTCGGACCTTCATTTAGCAGGATGGTACATCTTGCCAAGAACTCAATAAAAAAGTAAGCGAATGATTTGCCCTATTGCAGAAAGTCATACATCTGAGAATTGGTTGACTAATTTCAAGTGCCACAGCAAGGAATGGCACCACAGCTTGGGTTTGATATTACACCATTCATGGGTGCCAGTCAGCCAGCCAGCAGCCCCCACACCCCTGCCTCCCCCCTGACAGTAATGCAGGGGGCCACGTCTGGGTTGAGTCCCCCTGTCAGGCTGCCACTAATTCTGTTCCTTCATTTAACAGAGGGAGAAGCCCGGCCCACTCGAACCAGATCCCCAACCAGGGAGGTGGAGCAGAGCGGCTCCCTCATACTGGGTGAGTACTGCTGTGTGTGTGTGGAGAGAGGGGGCCATCTTCAGGAGGGAGGGAGGGAGGGCAGGTGTCATTTATAGATATAAGATTTAAGACTTGTCCTACTATTTGCTGTAATGCTGCTGAATTGCTGTTTACTGTGTTCATTGAGACCAACAATAGATTTTTTATTATTCCATTTAATGGTTTCTAAATATTTTATGCTTAAGATATATATATATATATATATATATATACATATATATGAATTCTGCATTCATTAGTCAAGGTAAATGACAATGTCAGGCCGCTTGTAACAAAAATAAATAAGTAAATAAAATCTAGATTTGTCTGTAATATATTTTGGCTGTAGATTTGTTACATGTTTTATTTCTCAAGTCCTTGCACTGTCTGCCACCAGTCTCTTTTTCACTTTGAAAAATCAGGCTGTGGGTGTCTTGAGAAGGGAACCAACTGCCTGAGTGAGAAATATCAAATACTAAAGGAAGACCATGGTGTTTTCAACATTTCTTTATCAGTTTTCATGTTTCATGAATGCAGTATGTAGTTTTCCATGGTTAATGTAGGAGATAGGATGGAAATAAAAAAATTGTAATACAGGAGAATTTGTATTCATACTATATATAGGTAGATCAGTGAGGAGATAAAACAGAAACTACAAATGGTAAACAGAAGGGAGATGGAGAGATAAATGAATAGGAACAATGAACACAAACATTACTGCCAACACACACACACACACACACACACCTGAACCAGTAAACACACAACTGAGTACTGCCATTCTGTTGCCAGGAGCAGGTGCCAAGAAGGATGACATAGTGCACCTGCTGGGCCAGTCGCTACCTCGCCTCTCTTCAGAGCAGAAGGACATGGTGGCGCGGGCCAAGAAGTATGCCATGGAACAGTCCATCCGCCTGGTGCTCATGAAGCAGACACTCGCTCACCAGCAGCAGGTACCAACTCCCCACTTGCCTGCTTCTGTTGCTCTCTCTCTCTCTCTCTCTCTCTCTCTCTCTCTCTCTCTCTCTCTCTCTCTCTCTCTCTCTCTCTCTCTCTCTCTCTCTCTCTCTCTCTCTCTCTCTCTCTCTCTCTCTCTCTCTCTCTCTCTCTCTCTCTCTCTCTCTCTCTCTCTTTTTTCTGGTTCAGTTCCTTCATCTCCCATATTCATATGCACATATGCAGAGAGAGAGATAGAGAGAGGGAGCAACTTAATTGAGTAGGCAGGAGATTTTTTCACAAATTCTAATGATTCACAGGCAAGTATAGATCTCTGATAGAAATAAATTTGCATAAAATGTAGATTGTTTATGCAGAGAGAGAGAGAGAGGAGGAGGAGGAGGTAGGGAGAGGGAGAGGGAGCAGCTTGACTGACTGACAGGCAGGAGATTTTCTCAAATTCTAATGATTCATAGACAAGTATAGATCTCTGATAGAAATGAATTTGCATGAAATGTAGATTGTTTATGTAGAGAGGGGGGGAGATGAGCGAGGTCATCAGTGACACAGGCTTTAATCCAATAATTGGCCCAGTACAAGGTTTAGCAGCACCACAGGTTGGGGAATCTCTGAAAGTGACAATGCCCAAACACTCAATTCAAAATGGTCTGACCATACCAAACTATCTGTGGTGAAGTTTAGGTCAGTGAGCACCAGACAACTGAGATGGTGATATATCAATACAAGGAATAAAATACTTTGATTGTATTACCAATAATAAGGTACCATCTTCTTTAAGTGCAAAACTATACCTAAAATAAATTTCCCATCAGGTGTTTTTATACATTTTCATGAAAAAGGATGGATGGACAAAGATGGTGTAAAAATTATGTGCAGTATGATAAGTTTTCCTAAACATAAACATAAGACAGCCTTGCGCCGCCTGTGTGTGTCAGGCTGTCGGCTACACTCTTCTACACATCTTTCTTTTTGATGAGATACACTGACATTCTTGAAATTTCTCTTTGGTATATGAACTTCATCCCTATGTAACATTGCAAGCTGGAGAGATTCATCTCCCCAGTTCACTTTCCTTTGCCACTTAGCTTGGGGTTCCATGCCTTGAAGACCTTTATATATCTTCTTCAGCTTGGAAATAACTGGGGAATATTCACACAGCCTCCTGCTTTATTAATTTTTTATACAATGTCAGCAGAGGGTTGTAGTTGTACTACATTAAATTTTGTTTACACGCTTTTCAACAGGAAAACGTTTCAGCACATTTTCTCTAAACGGATTTGTACATAACTTCCTCAAAAAACTGGAATATAAGGCTGTTGTTTATTAGCAATGGTATTGTGTGTCATCTTATGTGCCAAAATATGTGGTATTTATGATCACTACAAGGTACTAATGTAACACCACCTCTCTTCTCTCATGCAGAGGTAAAGAGATTACAGAAAATGGAAACAAACTAAGATTTTTTTAAATTATTTGTTTATTAATTTACATATTTACTTATTCTTATTTATTTATTTAATTTTATACTACACTACTAATGCAACACCACCTCTCTCCCCCACACAGCAAGCCAAGTCCCTGCAGCGACACCAAGCGCTGGTGCTCATGTGTCGAGTGTATGTTGGCAGCATCAGCTTTGAACTCAAGGAGGACACCATTCGGCAGGCCTTTGTACCCTTTGGCCCCATCAAGTCCATCAACATGTCCTGGGATCCCGTCACTCAGAAGCATAAGGGGTAGGCTGGCAGGGGAGCTGGAGGGATACTGTACATTGTTAGTTGTTACTGAAGTGTTCCCAGTTAACTGCTGTACTCTCTAGTTTTGTGATTGCTTTCTTCTGAAGGCATAATACTAAACTTGATTGCAGAACTTTGGGTATTGAAAACACATAAAAAAACATTTATTGATTTCAGTGACATAGCCCAGACCTGTGTGAGTGCATGTGTTTGACCTCACATTTACAGTGTGGCTTGGCAGTGCAGCAGTGTAGTGCCATCTCATCTAAAACTGCATTTATGTAGTTGTATTGTACAAGGAACGAACCAAAGCTCATTTTGTCTCATCTCCTTAACCATATTTATCCAGTTTCTCTTTAAACCTGTGTACATTGTTCGCCATAACCACTTCTTCCTTCAAATCATTCCAGAGTTCAATAGTTCAATATAGGAAGCTGCATTTCTTGATGTCACTTAAACATCCACTCTTTATTTTCTTCCCATGCTCCCTCTCCTGTCTCTCTCCCTCTTCCATCTGTGGCACCAAGTCATTTCTGTCTATTCCTTCTATATTGTTTACTAATTTGTACATTGTTATCAGGTCTCCTCTTTCTCTTCTCTCATGTAGTGTTGGTAATCCCATCTCTTCAAGTTTTTCTTCATAGCTTAAGTCTTTTAATTCTGGTACCATCTTTGTCACTATCCTCTGTATTCTTTCCAGTTTCTGTATATCTTTTTTTCTATGTGGAGCCCAAACTACTGCTGCGTATTTCAATTTAGGTTGTATCATGCTTGTTATAATTTTCTTCATTTCTTTTTCTAAATTAAATGCCACCCTAATGTTTGTTAGCAAGCTGTATGTAAAGCCAAATATTCCATTTATGTGCCTTTCAGTTGATAGTGTGTCCTGGATCATTACTCCCAAATCTTTTCTTCATTACCTTTCATTATTTCTCCTCCTGTTTTGCAATTCCATGAAGATCTCTTTTTTACTTTTTCCTATTTCCAAAACATGGCATTTTCTGGCATTAAATTCTAGTTTCCATCTTTGGCTCAATGCATGTATCTTGTCAAAATCCTTTTGTAATTCCTTGCAGTCATTTTCATCCTTTATTATTTTCATTATTTTTGATCATCAGCAAAAAGGTTTATATAACTATTTAGATCCTGTCATATCATTTACATGTGTGTGTGTGTGTGTGTGTGTGTGTTTGTGAGAGAAATATTACTCAGCTGAGAATAGAATCTTTTAAGCTAAATTTCATGACTTAAAAATTTTTGTGTGATGGTATTGTCATTAGATCAAATAATTCATCTTAGTATATTCCTTATTCTTTGCTTCAGTTCTATAAAGTAATGGGCAGAGAAAGAGGGACTTAACATGTAAAATATTGAATAAATAAATGAAAATAGCTTGAAAGATTTTAATTTTATGGAAGTAATTGGATGAATGAATGGTATTATTAATTTAATTCTGGCACAGTGGACAATATTATTTGACATATCTGGTGATTGTGGTGGCAACATTTGTCAACCCTGCACACTAGGGATGGTTGCTGTATATCATGACCTGGGAAATAAATCAGCACATCAGCATCACGTCAAGCCACGCATACCAACCTTACTGACACAACATGTGATCAGGCAGCAGATTTCATATTTTTCATTATGCCACAGTTTGCACCACACTTTAAAGATAGTTCTGAAAATTACCATGAGAAATGTGTGCATGGTAGTAATTGTTTCTCCCCACCAGGTTTGCCTTTGTGGAGTACGAGATGCCTGAGGCGGCACAACTGGCCCTGGAGCAGATGAATGGCGTCATGATAGGTGGCCGGAACATCAAGGTTGGCCGGCCCTCCAACATGCCCCAGGTCAGTAGTGCTCCTCTGTGCCTCCCCTTGACGGCCGCTGTGTTGTGCTCCTCAGGTGCCTCTCTTGCCCTAGGTCCGTATTCTCAAACGTTTCAGTGATTTGTCTCAAGTTTCAACAGGCTCTAATGGAACTTTTCAGGGTTTTTAAAGGATGTTTTTTCGTCCTAGTGGTAGTTTAACAGTTTCTCTGATTAATATCTTGGTGACTTCTAACAGGCTCTACTAGAAGATGTTGTGGTTTTCAAGGGTGTTCTTTCATGAGTCTAGTGATATTTTAATTGATTCTAACTAATCTTGCTATTGGGGTGTCAAGGGTGTCTTCATGATTCTAGGTTGACTTCACTAAACTTTAACATCACCAGTGGGAACAACCTAGTAATCTCCATGGCCTTTGAATATAGTCATATTGAGAGAACAGAGCGTTTAAGAATACGAGCCTTGTTAGTTTCGAGCATAGACGTGTTGAGAAGGAAAGTCTTGGAAATATTTCTCTTTATTTACTTTTCCCTACCTAATTTTTTGCCATGCTTTCAATCTATTACACATGAAAAATAATGAGTCATAGTGTTTGTGCAAGGTAAGGAGCAAATAATATATTGCTTTGCTATCATATCTTGCACCATTACAAAGTGACAAGTGGCTTACAGTAGTCTGTCACAGGGCTGCCCTTGCCTCTTTCCCTTAGCAGGATTGTAAAGGTGTGGCTCTGGCTGAGGTCATTCAGTTGGTTTCCTTTTAGCAGTCATCACATAACCTGCATGTGTGTGTTGGTGGTGAGTGGTAGAGTCATGGACAACAGTCAGGGAACATTGCACTTCCTTACACTGTGTTTACTTTCCTCAGTCTTAAGCCACTGACCTGATGACAGTCCCTACAAAGCCTGACAATTGATAGATTCTTAGCAGATCAGAGGACCTGAGGCTGTGGAAAAGAGACACGGTGGAAGTGAGTGCAGGATGTTACTCAACTTGTGACCACAACTGTACAGAGCCATTTCGGGGGGTGGAGAGCAGGGTGTGGAGGCAGTGTGCAGGCAGGTGCAGGCTGGGGGACTTTTTTGGTAGTTAGCAGGACACTTAAAAATTGATGGGAATGAGACATGGTCATATTTCCCTGCAGGTATTTCCTCCTCCCCCCCTGGAGCTTCAGTAGTTTGAATAATGAAGTACTGACTGAAAACATTGCTGGCATTAGTTTAGATTTGGTTATTGGTTAGCTAAATAAATGATGAAAATTTGAGGAAGGAATTTATGGAGGGAAAAAGGTTCAGGGAGGGCAAATGCTGTAGTTGGGGAGAAATATTTGGAGGAGATGTTTAGGGAGAAATGTCTTAGTGTATGGCCATGCTGGATGATATTTGGTGAGAAGGTTGAGGATGACAGGCTGCTTAGTGGGTAGAGGTAAGCTATGCCATGAACCTTGTATCAGTGTGTGGGGTGGCCAGGTGCATTAGATGTGTGTTCATTGCCTCTCACCTGCCAGACAACCCACAGACCTGTACCCTTCCAGCAGATCACATTCAGTATGGCTGTACCCTCACACCAGTGCAACATGGGCTTCAGCAGCAAGAGGGATGAGCTTAGAGACACCCTTAGCTAGTTGTGTCAAGAGTTCTGTGTGCTTTCCTTCCTCTCATTGCTGGCCTACTTCCACCATTCCCCTGTGCTGCATAGAATAAGTAACAAAACATCACACTCAGAAGAATGTATAAAAAAAATAGCCAGAGTACCAGAATCTTGCTGGCACCTGAAGTGTATGACTCAAATTTTCTCTTGTCAGTAGTGAATCATGGTCCGTGTGTCAAGAGTCCACACCTCTCGGATGTAATTGTGTCTGAGTTTTTTTTCTACAGTACCTGAAATCACTGTGCTGTTCTCAACTGCAGTAGTTAGCTGTGCCCTACATAGACTGGAGCAGTGGTGCATTACCCAGAACAGTAACACACAGTAGCAGATGTTTTTACTACATATCAGCTGTCACACCACAAAGAGAACAAATAATTACAAAAATGACACAGAATTCTCTGGTTTCCTTTCAAAGTGCATTATTTCTCTCTCTCTCTCTCTCTCTCTCTCTCTCTCTCTCTCTCTCTCTCTCATCTCTCTCTCTCTCTCTCTCTCATCTCTCTCTCTCTCACTCATCTCTCTCTCATCTCTCTCTCTCTCTTTACTGAAGATTTTCAAGGAAGGGAACACAGAATTCGTACAACTATCAATAAATAAAAGTTCCTCACATCACTCGTCACACTACAAACAGAACAGATGGCACACGTTGAATATTGGTGGTACTGTCCTGTTTACCTTTGTGTCTCCCTGTGGTGGTGTGTGTGGAGGAGTGTTCCCAGCATGTGAGTGGTTCATTGGTGGCAGGTGTGGCTCAGTAGAAGCTCAGAACCTGCCCTAGTTGAGTTTGTCCTTCATGCTGTGCTAGTCCCTGATTGACCCTCTCAGTCTGTCCCACTCCAGTTGCCATCTCAGGCTTCACTACTGGTTATTATTTTCTCTCTCTCTCTCTCTCTCTCTCTCTCTCTCTCTCTCTCTCTCTCTCTCTCTCTCTCATCTCTCTCTCTCTCTCTCTCTCTCTCTCTCTCTCTCTCTCTCTCTCTCTCTCTCTCTCTCTCTCTCTCTCTCTCTCTCTCTCTCTCTCTCTGTGGAAAAAGAAAGGTCATGATTTTCAAATTTACTTAATATTTTGTCTAAAACTTAGTAGATATTTTTTGTTACTTGCCTGCATCTCTAAATAAATCCATTAACTATTTTCTGTTTCATGTGATGTTTACATTGAAATCTGGCTTTGATTATTTATAAACTTCTTCTGGTAGAGAATCCAGTTGATTTCTGAATATTTGCTGGTAGAAAGTTACTTCTTCATTAATCTAAATATAAAGTTGCTGCTCCCTGCTCTTGCATCATCTTGAATATTTTGACTAGCCAACCCACCCAGCCAGCTCTCCCTGCCCATCAGTCATTTGTAGTACTTACTTACTTACTTAACTATAAACACCTGCCTAGTTGAAAGTTTGAAGAAATAGGTACTGCACAAAGTAGTACCATAGTTCAGTGTAATGATTAGTGAACAGAACAAAACAATAATAAAAGAATGCGGTTGTGTGGCACGTTTGTGTTGAGATGTTCTAGAAATTCATGGTTCACTTGCCATTGACAGAAATGGTCGACAGCACAGGGCCTCAGTGCCTGTGATGTTGCACTTCTGAAGCATCATACCATGACAAGGACGACAGACAGTGCAAGTATTATTGCCTTTTTAATGAATTCTCTCATGATATAAATGATGTCCATTGTAATGGTTCTCTACTGGTTCAGATCACACGAGAGGAAATTTGAGGACCGAAATTCAGATTCACTCAGATCAATTTGTTTTGCCTTCCATATTGTGTGCAGTGCTAAATTTTCTTTTTGACTTATTTCCCTTATAGTCACACCTCTGAGATGATGAGTGTTGTGTACTCTGTTGTGTTATTGTATCCTCCTCTCCAGTCACCTGTCAGTACTGCATTGTTACAACCTGAGACTGTATCATTGCAAGCACCTCACCTCACCTCACCTCACCTCACCTCACCTCATGTCTGACACTCGCCATCCACCACCTGTGCCTGTTGTCGACTCACTCACTGCCAGGGTAGTTGTTGCTTGTTGGATGAGTGTAGGTGGTACTTGAACACACCACTCCTGCCTTCCTTCCTGTAAATAGATAACTGCTGCATTATCATATATTTGTCTTGTCCCTTGGGCCTGAGGAGTTAGTGACAGATAGTGTACTTGGTGTGTGTGGTGGAGGAGGGATGTGTCAGGGTGTGTTTACCAAGTGCTACCTTGTGGGATGAATACTCATGCTATGTATAGGTGAATAAAGAAGGGTTTTGATCTATGCACATGTGTTAGTGAAGTGAGGAAGTCCATAGTTTTAGTGTGTGTGTGTGTGGGGGGCTTATGTTAGTGTCTCTGTACCATCCTCCTGCCCACCCCTTCCCCAGCTCTCCAGTAATGGCCTGCACATGCTGCTCTCCCTTAGTTGCTGGTGCTTTTCGCTTTCTATCATGTTCTCATTGTCCTCTCTCAGCTTGTGCCTTGTCTTAGTTTTCCATCAGTGCCTAAGGTACTTCAACTGTTGTGCTGCCATGGGTCTTTTTTTTTTTTCCAGTAGCAAATAAATCAATATGGAAGCATGAATTAATTCATCTAAATGATTATCAGTTTTCAAATTATGAAGTTATGAAAATTCAATTGAAATGTCAGTGACAAAATGTATGTCAGCCAAGAATTACAGCAATGAGCTTTGAGTGAATTGTCTCCACACACACACACACACACACACACACACACACACACACACACACACACACACACACACACACACACACACACACACACACACACACACACACACACACACACACACTTGCACACACACTCGAACACACACACACACGCACACACACACACTGTAGTGCTGAATACACATGTTGGCTGGTGTTGTGAGTGGAAGTAGTGTGAGGTGTGAGGTGAGGAGCCTGTCATCCCTCTATTACTTACAACCTGCTATAGTAGTGTTGCCCACAGCTGAGAGACACAGTTTCATCTGGAAGGTTGTGCTTCTTTTAGTGCCACTGTCTAAAACAAGATTATTCTGTATCTTTGCCCTCCTTGCCATGCAAATCTTGGGAACTAATGTTTTAGTTTGTGGTTCTCTGCAACATATGGCAGTGCCTCATTTATTGTGCATTTAAATAACAGAAAGGCATCCAAGACTGTGTTAACTAGCACATGTTTTCTCAAGGAAATGCATAATTTTGTAGGATGAACATGCCAGCTAACTTCTTGGTGTTCATGACCTTTTGAAATGAAAATCTGTCTATCCAGAAATAAAATATAAAAGAATAAAAACTTGAACTCCATCTGCTTTTAGTATCTTAAACCTTCTTCTTGCTTGAAGGACTTTTCTTGTCTTTTATGCTAGATTTAAAGTTTAATTTTTAATCATACATACTTTCTCATCATCCTGAAGCTTCTAAAAAATGGCTTTCTCAAAGAATGCAGTGTCAGTCAATAGGCAAAAGGCATGGCACCTACTGCTCCTTCATGCTTCAGTATTTCTGGCTTCCATTGCTCTCAGGCTGCCCATCACCTCCATTCTGGTGTGTCTGCATAGCTTTCATTGATTAGCCTCTCACCTTCCTTGCCTTGTGTTGCACTGGAATCATATTACTACTCCATTGGGTCTGTAGTTGTAATGATTTTATTTAAGTTCATGTGTAATGTTGTAGGTAGACATGAATAATCTGTGTTCTTGCTGCCTCATCCTCTTGTAATTAATTACTCATTACATAAAATGATACTTGCAGAGTTGCTTTTGTTGAGTATGTAAACTTAACTAATTACTGTGACATTTGATTCAATCTTTAAATCCAACTTAATAAACCAACATGTAGTTATGAATTTGTCACCAATCATTAAATCAAACTGAACTAGCCCGTAAATAACATCCCTAGTGCAAGCAATAGGTTAATCTTGTTGCCTCCCCTTGTGGCAGTAGCAGTAGTGGCAGTCCTTATGTGCTAGGTGTAGTAGTCCTCCGTGTGGTGTAGCATGAGAGTCATGGTTCACTTCCTGGTTATGGTGCTGTGTTGTGTCCACAGGCCCAGACTGTCATTGATGAGATCACTGAGGAAGCCAACTACTACAACCGCATCTACATCGCCTCAGTGCACCAGGATCTCTCAGAGACGGACATCAAGAGTGTGTTCGAGGCGTTCGGCAAGATCAAGGTGAGGACATTTGGTGGTTGGGAGACAGCCAGGCAGGACACGTGGCTTAGTGGTCACCCTCCTGCTGTGGCCAACTGGTACAGCTGGGACTTTGTATATGTAAGAGGGGGCACTGGCCAAGGATGACAAAAAAAAGTGAAAAAGAAGACCTACTGAGAGTGCCAATCCTGAAAGAAAGATCTGAAAGGTCATCCAAATTTGGAGGATAAATGTTCAAGTCACAGGAAGGAAATGTAGAAGCAGGCAGGGAGTTCCAGACTGCCTGCTTCATTTTTTCCCCAGAACAAGGCAGCAACTAAGAAGTATAATAATTTTTTCACATGAGTTTGAATCACTTGATTATTAATCTCTCTCTCTCTCTCTCTCTCTCTCTCTCTCTATCTCTCTCTCTCTCTCTCTCTCTCTCTCTCTCTCTCTCTCTCTCTCTCTCTCTCTCTCTCTCTCTCTCTCTCTCTCTCTCTCTCTCTCTCTCTCTCTCTCTCTCTCGTTCTCGTGGATTCAGGTGAAGGGTTTTGTTAACAGGAGAACAAAATGTTTTGCTGTTGCATCTGTATAAGTAGAGAAAGTCAGAACTCAAAAGGAAGGCAAAATACTAGTTTTTATAAGTATTTACAATATTTAGATAGAGGTTAGGGGATGTAGGCCTTCTGTATTGTCCATGTTCATCCCCTTCCTTTAGTCTTGGACTCTTTGATCTGTTATTCAAACATTATCCAGAACGTAGAACTTATAAATGATAGACTAAAAGTGTATGAACAACCAGGAAGAGAATTTTTTGGATAGGGAGATGTGGAAGTATAAATGATAGAATAAAGGTGCTGAACAATCAAGGAGAAAATGTCTGGGTAGAGAGCAGTGGCAGCTCTTTCAGTGTGGCCATCTTCTTTGAGCCACCCTGGAGGTAACGAGGCATCTGAGACATAGATACAACTGATATGCAGAACTCTATTACAGTCACTTCTCTTGAATGTTTATATAGGCTGTCAATTGCTCAACAACATAGAAAGGTTTGAGTTTAGTGTTTGCTTGGTGTCAGTTTTATACCCTACCTTGCATTCATTCCCAAAGGAAGGTGAACTGTCTGATGTGAATAGCTAGGCAGGGTGAGAAGGCAGTGTTTTTCAGTTGCGTGTAGGTGATGAGGCAAGATACTATTTAGTACCAGTTCATGAAGACTTCAAGGAAAATTATTATAGATAGTGAATAGAGTATGTATGAGAAAGGGGTGAGAAGAGAAAAATAAGAGTATAATATGTAGTGACTGAGATAAGTGGATGCCTTTGTGTTGCTGCATGGTGAGATTTCTTAATAATAGATATCATATAAATAAATCAATAAACATGTTATAACTTTCTTTGGAAAACCAAAAGTGCAATATTCTTAACCTTGCGGTCCCATGTTTCTGCAGCAATGCATGTTGACGCCAGGCTCCACTCCGGGGAAACACAAGGGCTACGGCTTCATTGAGTATGAAAACTCCACCTCAGCGCAAGAAGCCATCGCTTCCATGAACCTGTTTGACCTGGGGGGGCAGTACCTCCGGGTGGGCAAGGCCATCACTCCTCCAGGCTCCTTCTACGTGAGTACATGGCTACTTGAGTGTGGTGCCCAGGGCTTCCTCTCTTTGTTGAATGATTAGTGAAGAATTAGTGCATGAACACTGCTAGGAATATAAGTTGGTGGTAGGGGTGTGTGTGTGTGTAAGAAAGAGAGGAGTTATAACAGAATCATGAAACAAAACAAGCATTACATTTTCATGGAGTGTACTTCACTTGGCATTAAGTAGTATACTGTGTCATATATCAAGTGAGGTAATGAATATTAAGCATTGTGTGTGTCTTCCTGCAGGGACCTCTCTCAGCCCCCACTCAGATGCCCACTGCAGCAGCTGTGGCGGCGGCGGCAGCCACAGCCAAGATCCAGGCCATGGACGCCCTGGCCACCAACGCTATCGGCCTGGTGCAGGGGCTCAGCAGCTCCCCTGGCTCGGTGTCACAGCTTCCCCCAGTGGGTGTGGTGGGTGCCGTGCCTCCTGTGGGCACTGTGGGGGCCCTGTCATCAGCTTTGCCCACAGTGACCCCACCTGTGGGTGTCATAGGCAGTACACCTGCCGTGCCCCCAGTGGGTGTGGTGACCAGCCTGCCCAGCCTGGGTGTTGGGACGGCTGGTGCTGGCAGTGCTGCCCTGCCTCCCCCCACAGTCCTCACAGCCCTGCCAGTGCCTGGAGGTGCAGGCTTGGCGGGACCAGGCCCCTCCCCTGGCCCAGGCCTCCTAGGGCCTGCCCCAGGCATTCCCCCGGTGGAGGAGCGGCGCCCCACACACCAGGAGGAGCTGGCAAAGAAGCTGATGGAGGACAACGAGCCACAGACGCTGCAGCAGCAGGAGACCATGTCCATCAAGGGCCAGTCTGCGCGCCACCTTGTCATGCAGAAACTCATGAGGAAATCTGAGGTGAGGCTACAGGATGGTGTTGCTTGTCTTGTCACAAAACTCCATCCACAGCTCAATTATTGAGATGTACAAGCTGGAGTGAATTCCTTAAGAAAACATTCAAGAATAGAAAATAGCTGGGGCAACTGGAGATAATAAATTTTTGTCATTTGGTGTATTTTCAATATTTTTGAAGGTGACTAAAGAATTTTATCTGTAAATGTGATCTCCATTCATACATCTGGACAAAGGACATTTTAATCTCAAAAATATTTAAATCTAATGTACAAAAGTTTGCTTGCTCATAAATTTGTTGTAAACTTCAGCCATGCAGTGTCTCCCTACAAGCCACAGTCACCAGCCACCATTTTATTTCACCATCAATCCAATGTAATATAAGGCAGTCACCAAACACTTAATCCATCAGTCCAACATAATGATACAAGCCAGTCACCAAGCACCTTTTTATCCCCTCAGTCCAACGTGGTGATCCTGCGTAACATGGTGGGTGCGGAGGAAGTGGACGAGCTGCTGCAGGAGGAGATCACGGAGGAGTGTGGGCGGTTTGGCTCGGTGCGGCATGTCATTATCTACCAGGAGAAGCAGAGTGACGAGGAGGATGCAGAGGTGCTGGTCAAGATCTTCGTGGAGTTTGGCAGCCCAGCAGGTAGGCAGAGGAGGCTGGTGGAGATGGCAGGAATTGACTCGGTGTTACTGCAAAGGTTGACAGGGAGGGTAAGGCAACAGTGGAAGGGTTGTGGAGTAGTGGAGGGTTACTGAGGAGGATGAGGGATATGGGATATAGTGAGGTAAGGTGGAATGAGTTAATAATAAGAGTCAGGGATGATTGAATGTTATAGAGGTGACATAGAGGCTGAAGTCAAGTGGAATGAGTTAGTAGTTAGATTTAAGGATGGTTGTGTGTTACAGAGCTGACATGGAGGCTGATGTATGAAAGGATGGCTTTTGAGTAAGAGTCAGGGATGGTTGAGTATTGTAGAGCTGACATGGAGGTTGATGTATGAAAGGATGGTTTATAAGTAAGAGTCAGGGATGATTGAGTACTGGAGAGCTGACATGGAGGCTGAGGTGAGATGGGATGGGTTAATAGGAAGATTGATTGGTGGAATAATGAAGGTCTTAATCTCTTGAAGCCACATTAAGAAGCTGTTCTGTTTGTTATTTATATATGCTTAGCTGTATGTGTATTTACAGATGCATAGCTGCTTCTAAATTAATCATGTGCCTTTCAAATAACTCATAAGTTTTAATCCACTGCTCCTTTAAGTTTTATATTTAATATTTTGTTCTTGTAAATCTTAACTTTTATTCATAACTTCAAGAATTTATTAACCAAACATTTATAAATTATGACTGATGAATGACCTGTTGATAGACCTAACTCGGTATTTATTTATGAAAAAAAACCCAGGAAATTTAAACCATCACCCATCAACAACAGTATTAAGTGATAGGATTGTGGTGGGGAGAGAAAACAAGGTGAAGTAGAACTACTTTAATATTCTTTGCATTTCAGTTGATGCCTTCCTTACAGTTTTTCATACATTCAAAGGAAGGTAGTAACTGAAATATAAGAAGAATCTAGTACTGCTTCATCCTTTCTTCTCTCACCACCACATTCCATTTATTAGTCCTAACTTCTGTCTATCTATCTATATATCAGGCTGGCAATTCCATACAGGGTCCAGACAAAACACCACACACCTATACACACATCATTCACATTGTCACGGGGCTTAAGAATACAGCTACTATACTCCCTGCATGTTGTAAGAGGCATCTGAAAGGGATGAAGTGAGGAGCTAGGAACTTTATAGCATCCTACAAAGAGGCAAAGCAAAACATTACCTATAACACACACACAAAACAGTGACTCATATCATCCTTGCTTCTAGAGAGCACAGCAGCTTCTTGCAGCTTCCCTTATTTTCTGATGCTCTTATTACACAACAAAAAATAGTAACATTATCTTCCTTGCTTCCAGAGAGTGCAGCGGCTCAAGAGGCTCTCAACGGACGGTATTTTGGCGGGCGGTTAGTGAAGGCTGAGTTATATGACCAGAACATGTATAATCACAATGATCTCTCAGGATAATGCCATGCTACTTAGCAACAACAGCAGCAGCCAGGACGAGTGTTTGTTGTGCCCAGAACTATTCCTAAACCGAGGTGTACGTGTGAATGTTGGTGTAAATTATGCATATACGAGTATATATATATATTTAGAAAGAAAGAGAGAGAGAGAGAGAGAGAGAGTGAGAGTGAGAGGGGAAAGAAATAATATACCATACATACAATACCATGGATGCAATTTTTCATGTATTTCTAAGATTTTTTTCTGATTTTTGTTAATTGGATTCTGATGATAATTGTTCTTTTACCTGATACTTATTTCAATATATTATCTTCCATTTTCTTCCTCTGAATCCTATGACTATCTCTCTCTCTCTCTCTCTCTCTCTCTCTCTCTCTCTCTCTCTCTCTCTCTCTCTCTCTCTCTCTCTCTCTCTCTCTCTCTCTCTCTCTCTCTCTCTCTCTCTCTCTCTCTCTCTCTCTCTCTCTCTCTCTCTCTCTCTCTCTCTCTCTCTCTCTCTCTCTAACCCATTCATTCCTTCTCCACTCACTTTAATTAACTAAGTTGGATCACCTCAACAAGACAGGTTATTCATCTTCACCTTGTCATCATCATCTTTGTTTTAAGGCTCTTACCTAACCATCCTGTGACATAACTTACTGTTCTAATCAAGCACTGACCGACTATTCATTACATTCAGTAACTGGAGGAGTAGTGGTAGAAGTAGCATTTAGTAGTAGTAGTAGTAGTAGTAGTAATAGTAATAGTAGTAGTAGTGGTAGTAGTATGACTCGATTGTAGCACCTCAAGAGGGAAGAGATTATCTTTTATATCATAAACACAGGGGACAGGACTGGGGTGGGTGCTATCAGTCAGTCAGTCATTTCCATTCTCTCACACCTGTACCTCATATCACCTTTATGTTATCTATGTTATCCAGCAATTTCTCTCACATGTCCTATCAACTCACGTCAATTGTAGTTCTGTCATTCTTGGTCCTTTATTTCTGTTGTTCTGATCTATCTTAATTCTCTCATTTAATACCTCTTATCACCTCTGTTACCTTTGTTAAGTAAGCTACACTTCACCACCACCAATTCCTACATGGTTACCACATTCATGCAATCTCATCTTCATCATCATTGTTGTCATTGTCATCATTATGCCCAACTAATTTTATTCTTTCTCTCTCACATGTTCACGTGATAAGAGAAGACAAGACAGCACCCAACAATGCAACACACCCACACACACACACACACACACACACACACACACACACACACACACACACACACACACACACACACACATTGCAGGCTTTGTATTGGTTATAATTTTGTTATGGCAATGTTCCTTGGCTATGGAAATGTGTAAACTATTATACATCTTGTCCAAATTGTTTTTTTTCTTTTTGTCCATAAGTGGTACGCATTGTTTGTCTATTGTCAGACTACGATAGTTTCTTTTTTTAGTTGAAGAAACGTGAATGTGATGTGAGTAAGGAACATACATTATTTTGTTATTCCAAGCCTGTATGACAAGTTATGAAATGAATTCTTACTATGGAATCAGTTGAGACTAAACCATGAAATATTACAAACATCCCTGCCTTGCCTATTCCCTTTGAGATGCCTGTTATAGAGCAGCATAAGCCCACCTCATCCCTGCCAGCAGCACTTAACACAAAGGTGGGAGGTGCACCTAACCAACCCAACCCACCAACTCTGTCCCAGTCCAGGAAGAAAGGGGACTGTATTATCAGACATTTTGGTGTTCTGATGATTTTAAACAGCCTGTAGTGTAATTAATTAATTTTATTTATTTATTTATTTATTTATTTATTTATTTATTTATTTTATTTTATTTTTTCTGTTAGTAGTTCAACAAGAATTCTGCTTTGTCAATGGGGAAAGCAACAATAACTCTGTGTCAGCAATATGCAAAGAATCCATAAAACCCAACTAATCATTTTGATAGTCTTTGAAAGTAGTCCTTGTTTAAAGTTCAAAATTGTTTAAAATATGGGCTCGTTATGAACCTGCCAAACACTTAATAAACCATGAAGTGTTCTATCTACATCATTGCAAAAGGGTGGAAAGGGGACTGAGGATTGGTTATTCATGGTAGAAGCAGGAGTTGGTTATTCAATTTGCTATTTAGGACACTTTAAATGCCAGTGTGTCTGATTATCATCCTTCCTTCCCTCCCTCCTTTCCCTTCCCTTCCCTTCCCTTCCCTTCCCTTCCTTCAGTAAATTCATCAGTCCTTCCAGAGATGTGTTCATATGAAAAGAAAAGATTTGACATCAGTATTTAGAATGCTGTCTCCTCCTCCCGTACTGCAGGAGGCTATTCATGTTAAATTGAAAGTTAATGGAAATATTATATGGAGATAAAAAAAAAAATGTCTATCATAAATGAGTAATGGCTCGCATTGTCTAGAATTTCTAACAATGTTTTTCCTGGCTATGGGTTTGTGAAATGTGAATTATGTTTTGTTGAAGTGATAGAAAGATTACTGTTCTGTTTTCAGCCTGTCTATAGTTCAAGAATGCCAGCAGTACAATTCAGTCTTTTAGTAACTACATGTTAAAGGAAGTATTTTGGAAACGTTTAGATAACCAGTATGACGAAGGACAAAATTTCATCATCATACATAACAACCTTTAACAGGAAGCTATTGGGTTTTCAAGGGTGTTTTCATAGTATTTAAGAATCCTATACCACTTATGGTAAAAACACCCATGTGAATGCAACCTAATCTTTGTGACCTTTGAAAACAGTCCTTATGAGAGTGCAAGTGTTTAGTATTCGCAGGGAAATATTGACTATGTGGCATTATATATGTGGAAACTCAGGGGTCAGCTTTGCTTTTGATGTAGTTACCAATATGTACAATGATACTTAACCTAGCCATTAACCTGCAGCTGGTACACACTTTGTTTACATAGTAATTATCCACTTAAGGATGGTGTCTGTACACTGTTTACATTGCTTTTATGAGTTTGGGGAGCAATAATGGCTTTATCAGATAACAGAGGTGTAGGATGATAAACTCATAACTCACTTCATAGAAAGAGACAGACATACCATGCTTCAATGTGACCAAGGACTGAGATAAGTCTGAGTACAGTACATGTATAATATTTCAGTTTGTATGAGAAATAACTGAGTTATGTTGTCAGGAAAGTCTTACTCAGTATTTAGAAAAAAAAAAAAAAATGCAATACTCCTTGACTTATAAATATGAGCCCAGTCCATACATTTTGCTTTGTATGGAATACGATGGAAGGTCTGTTGTCAGGATGTTAGTGGCTGGAGTTGGGGCCGGAAACCTACAGGCAGGTCACACACCATGTAAGTATATAGATTTACACTGTGTAGTCCATTCTTTGACACCTCAGCCCTCCCACAGCGCCAAAGCCTCTATTATGATGTGACCCATTTAACTTTACCATGTTGCTTGGTGCTTGGAGTTCATGCAATTCTGTCCAGTTTCCCATGTTGCCACAGTAAGCCATGTAACACACTATGTCGCCATGGCATAGAAACACACAACGGTGTTTTGATTGTTGCTTTGAATTCTGTAAATGTATTTTTCTTAATGCAAGGCTAAAGTAACTTGTATCAATGTTTGAAAAATGTCAGTACTGAGGTTTTTTGGACGATTGATCTTGGTCCACATTTTCAAACGTTAAGGTGTCTTACTTCGACTATTAACAGGCTCCAGTGAAATTTAATGGTATTTTTATAGTCTTGGTGATGATTCTAACAGGAATTATACTTCAATGGGAAAAATTGAATAAATATAAGAACTTACAATCATCAGCATGGCCTGTGGAAATAGTTGTTTTGAGAGAACAAAGCGTTTCAAAATCACAGGCAATTGGTCAGTGCTAATACCACCAGACAAAGAAGTACATGTAACTGTTCATCTATTTACTGTAAGCCTTCACAGTAATGTCCCCAAACCTAGGGATATGTCAGCTGCCTGGTAGTGAGCCAAGGAGACAGAGCTAGGCAGCATCTTTGGAAATCTGGAGGAGCAAGAGTTGGCAAGGAGTAAGAAAGGCATGAGGAACACGGGACAGTGGGTGAAACAAGGGTGGAATTCAGCAGTGCGCAGAGGGTGGCATGGCATAGCAGTGTTGAGTTCCTTGGTTGTCATCTGTCATATCTTGTCTACTATGACTGCATTTTCATGACATGTATAATAAAAGTACATATTATCCCCAGGGTTTTATTGGAAAGTTCCAGTGGGGGTCATAGATCAAATAATTGCTATCTCTAGTATATAAAGCTGCATTCTTCAGTATTTTGGTACTATTAATTGATACTATTAATTTTATGGGAAATTATTTGGATTTCCAGTTTTCATGATTCTAATTGACGGCATAATATTTTTTTTATTGGAAAAACACTAAAACCGAATGATTTTTTTTTTTTTTTATGAGGGCAAAGTGGTTAAAAATGTGAGGCTAAGCTTTGGATAATATCGCCATGAAAAACAAATAATAATCAAACAAAATGGTTACAACAAGTTGATGGAATGACTTGGTAATGCTCCACATACAAGTGACTTCAATTTCCATGGTAATATAAGGCATGTAAGTGGCAGCCAGTAGCGCACAACATAGGACAGGGACGCAGGAAGAAGTGAGAGGTCTAAGGGTGGCCATACACGCAAAAAAAGAAAAGGACAGGGACGCAGGAAGAAGTGAGAGGTCTAAGGGTGGCCATACACGCAAAAAAAGAAAAAAAAAAAAAGTCAAAATTTTGCATCAAAATTTTGACGTGTAACTTTGATACAAAATTTTGATGCATAATTGCCCACACACGTTTAGCCGTTTTTCCCATCAAAATTCAGTATAATAAAAATCTTCGACATGGATGCATCAGTGGCCATAGCACTAGTGTTCGCATTGGTAAACGTCGGAAATGGTCAAAAGACATTTTTCGAAGTCCGTTGCGAAAATTCGTTCGCAGATTATTTATTTTTTTCTTCAGATCTTCTAATGTGGCGGAAGTAAAATGTTCACGATATTTCTGCAGTAGAATGTCATAGGCCTCGGCTTTCTTAGCACGATTGCTATAATCATTCGATACACTCCTAAAACTTCAATAAAAAAAATTCTTTTCGGCCTCCTTCGCAGACATGGCGATCCTGACTCCTTGTCAGTCACCTGCGAACCAAACAGTTTGATCAAAATTTTGACAGGAGCCCACACACGCATCAAAAATTTGACGACACGTCAAAAAATATCAAACGGATTTGATCAATCAAAATTTTGCTTCAATTTTTTTTATTTTATTTATTTATTTTTTTTTTTGGCATCAAAACGTCCTAAACACATTCAAATTTTCCATCAAAATTTTGATGCAAAATTTTGACGCTTTTTTGACGTGTATGGGCCCCTTAATATTAACATTCCCAAGCATTTCAGCACCATGTTTCAACATCTAAAAGGCTTTGGTGATATGATAGTTATTAGGATTATCAACAATATTTTCGTGATTCTAGTATGGAAGCGATAATTTAACAAGGATTTTGTATCATGAGTGTGAGAGGAACGTCTATAAGAACCTTTGAAGAATCGTGGAAACAGTCTCAAATTATTAGCATTGGTGAGTGACAACTTTTATTTGAAGTTATTGTGATAAGTTATTCCTGTTAATGCCGGATGCCCTTTTTAAGATAGAGCCTGGAGTTAAGAGGAAAAAAAAAAAAAGTTACCGAGACTGGAGTTGTGAAGGAGGTTGGAATTGGTAAAAGGAGATTGAGAAACAGGATGATGGACTTACGAGGGAGTGAAAGGAAGGAGGCTGGAGGAGCGAACTGTGGGGAGAATTAAGAAAAAGGGAGAGATTTAACAGAAAGAAGGTTGGAATTAATAGGAATTTGAAGATATGAGAGAGAGAGAGAGAGAGAGAGAGAGAGAGAGAGAGAGAGAGAGAGAGAGAGAGAGAGAGATTGATCGATATAACTAGAAAATAAAGGGGAAAATAATGAAATAGTGAAAATATATATAAATGAACAAAAAAAAAAAGTAGGTAGAAACAAGAATATTCAAGAAACAGGTAGACACACGAAAGTACAAACAGGAAAAAAATGATGAAAAAAAACACCAATATAAATAAAACAAATAAAATAAATAAAAGTAAGAAATACATATAAAAAAAGAGGAAAAACACAAAGAAATAACAACTAAAGAAGAAAAATATAATTCACCCGTTGTAAAAAGTGAAGAGGACATGAGGTACAGCAGCAGCAGCAGCAGATCCTGTCGTCTGGCGTGAGTGGCGCTGCTGGAGCTCCACCTTGCAGTATTTTGGCACCGATTCCAGGGTTCCAGAGTCGTCCAGCACACAGACAGCAGCGGGGTCAGGTCGTGAGGAGGTGGCAGCGGTCGTGACACAAGGAGCAGCGAGTGTTGTAAGTACACGAGAGGGGTTTGTTGTATTATTTTTATTATTATTATTATTTATTTATTAATTTTTTTACATTTTGCAGACTATGTGTCAGGATTGCATCACACCCTGGTTCGCTCTTCTACAGTCTAATACACTGCCATACACTCTGTTACAGTCTAATGATACACTGTCATAATCTGATTGCTTCTGCTAACGTCAATTTGCGCGTGGCGTGTAGTGATCAAACGTGTATATCGTATTTCATATGACTTGGCGCAGGGTGCTCCTCCACCCGGGCTGAGAAGAAGGCCATGGCTGCTGATTGGTTGACAGAATCCAAGCGAGGGGAAAAATTACATTAATGTGCAGTCATATGTAAGAAATTGACGTTTCTGGAGCAAAAACTTGTGCATTCTTATTTCCAGTGTTGACTTTTTCTTTATTTTTTTTTTTTTATCGATGAAAAGAAAATGTTTCATTCCACTTTGGATTATCAGTTTCATAGATATTAGTACATTTATCTCAAAAAAAAAAAATATTGGAGCTTGGTCAGAGAGGAGAAAATGGTACCTGAGGAAAATTAGAACAGGTTGAGCTGCCCACGCTCTGCAACTGTGCACAAATTCCTTACAGCAGAGTTCCCAACAAGACCCAGATTGTGGCAGTGTTACCCTGTCACAGAGGGATGAATAGAGGGTAGCACAAGTCCCACACTATGGGGTCCCAGTGATGCCTCAAACTCTTAGTGTTGTCCTGTCTTATAGCAGTGTATTGAATCCTTTTTCCCACTCAACTAAAATATTACGGTGATGAATGGCACAGCAGAAAATGAACACCGTGATGCCCAGCAGGAAAGTGGCTGTGGTGTTCAGTTAGTGGTGCCAGTGGTGGTGGGTTTAAGCAGGAAGCAGATACATCTTAACACTAACACACAGTCATGTTGCCATGTTTCAGTCTCTAATGTGATGAAATTCTGTAGTACTGTAGCTTCTTGTTGATGTCTTGTTGGTTCAGGTCAAGAATTTGCTCCTCAGTCCTCAGGTGTTACTAATGTTGGGTCAGGTTTAATACACTTCTCAAAACTGTGGATATTCTTTTGGAATTGGCATCTTAATTGGGCCTTTTTTTTATTATTTATTTATGTATTTATTTATTTATTTATTTATTTATTTATTTATTTATTTATTTATTTATTTATTTATTTATTTATTTATTTATTTATTTATTTTCCCTTGGACACAACCTCTCTTACATGAGGGAAAAAAATTATTGTATCCCTGAAACCTTGAGAGTGTTGAGATAGAGCCACACCTTCCTAGTGCACTGACTGAGCCTCAGGTATGAATTAGTTACTTAGAGCCACACCTTAGCATGCTGACAGAGTCTCAGGTGTGAATTAGACACTTACTTAGACAGATGAGTGTCATTGAAGAAGAGGGGATAGTTGTCTGGAAGGTTGTGTCGAGTTAACAGATGGAGGAATTGAGTTTTTGAGGCATTGAACAATACTAAGTTTGCTCTTCCCCTATCAGAATTTTTAGAGAGATCAGAAGTTAGGTGTTTGGTGGCTTCCCTGCGAGAACTGTTTACTTCCTGAAGGCTTGGACATTTGTGAAGAGATGTGGGAAAATGCAGGGTGGTATCATCAGCGTAGGAGTGGATAGGACAAGAAGTTTGGCTTAGAAGATAATTGATGAATAAAAGGAAGAGAGTGGTGACAGGACAGAACCCTGAGGAACACCACTCTTAATAGATTTAGGAGAACAGTGACTGTCTACCACAGCAGCAATAGAATGATCAGAAAGGAAACTTGAGATGAAGTTACAGAGAGAAGGATAGAAGGTAGAAGGGTAGTTTGGAAATCAAAGCTTTGTGCCAGACTCTGTTAAAAGCTTTTGATATGTCTAAGGCAGCAGCAAAAGTTTCACCAAAATCTCTAAAAAAGGATGACCAAGACTCGGTAAGGAAAGCCAGAAGATCACTAGTAGAGCAGCCTCTATGGAACCCATACTGGCAGTCCAATAGAAGGTTGTGAAGTGGTAGATGTTTAAGGATCTTCCTGTTGAGGATAAATTCAAAAACTTTAGATAGCCAGGAAATTAAATTAATAGGATGGTAATTTGAGGGATTAGAACTGTCACCCTTTTTAGGAACAGGATGAATGTAGGCAAGCTTCCAGCAAGAAGGAAAGGTAAGTGCAAGCATGGAGGAACAGTTTCAGAGAACAACAGGAGGGACCCCATCAGGTCCATAAACCTATGAAGGTTTAGGCCAGTGAGGACATGGAAAACATCCCTGCAAAGGATTTTAATGGGTAGCATGAAGTAGTCAGAGGGTGGAGGAGAGGGAGGAACAACCCCTGAATCATCCAAGTAGAGTTTTTAGCAAAGGTTTGAGTGACATGTTCATCTTCAGAAATAGATGAGATGCCAGTGGTGCCATCTGGTTGAAATAAAGGAAGGAAAAATTAAGAAGCAAAGTTATTGGAGATGTTTCTGGCTAGGTGCCAAAAGTCACGAGGGGAGTTAGATCTTGAAAGATTTTGACACTTTCTGTTAATGAAGAACACACACTTGTTCAGGTCATGCTGATACAAGTTGGTCGTGATGGACAAAGCCTGTGTTAACTATTGCTATACAGGAATTGAATGGGTCAGATGATTACTTTTACTTTTTTATGTAAATGTACATATATAAACCTTACAATTTATCAGTATGATGTAGAAATAAATTTTGAAATGTTAAATATAAAAAAAACACTTAGGCCGTTTTTTTTTTTATTTGAGTGTTTTTTTAATGCCAATCCAGCTTTGTGAACCAGTGAGTGTTATATATTTTTTTATTTTTGACACTTTGTGAATCAGTGAGTGAACCAGTGTGGTGATGGTAGGATGAATTCCCATCCTTGTGAACCAATGAGTGGATTGTGGTGAATTCCCATCCTGCCTGTTCCCTGATCCACTTGGAGGGGTGCATGACCAGCTGTCTTATCACTACCTGCTTGTCTATTCTCTCAGGAAGACTCAATGTCGAAATGGTAGAGAAATAAAGATCTTCATCCCTTGTCTTCTTACCAGCACAATCCAGTCACACACAATATTTTGCAGGCCATATGTCAATATTGCATCTCATTGTGTTGGACTCTGAGACCCTGCCACACACCTTGATACTCTCATACACTTAAGGTTGGAGGTTATGTAATGGTGTTATATATATAGTGTAGAAATTTCCTTCATCATCATGTTATGCTGTGTTGGCAGGTGGTATTTTGCTGTCTAAGGTCTTCCTTTTTCATCACTCATTTGTCAACTTAGATCTTTTCTTTTTACATAAGCTCATAGTAGTGTTTCTTATTCACACTCAACACTTATCCTGTATTAGATTTCTCACTGTCATTGTAGCACCAGTCATCATTCTGTTATATGTCAACTTACATTTCTTTTCACATAAATTCATAGCAGTGTCTCTTCTATTCTCACTTATATTCATCCAGTACCAAATAAATTCTTCACTGCCATTCCAGCATCAAGAGTCGGCCCAGTAGGAGTGAGGCTTGATGGAGGAGCTGCAGCCACTGTATGTCGACCTCGCCTCAGAGGTTGACGACCCACAAGTGACTGTCATCTCTAGCCAGTGCATGTCCTGTGACAAGATGGTGAGGCAAGCTGTCAGGGTTAAGAGAAGGATGGAAGAAGTGTGAGAGAAAAAATTGTGGGTGGAGAGAAAGTAGGCAGTTTGCTTGTATTATTTGTATTGAATATAATGCTGCACATAAACCACATCCATAGCAACTGACGTGATTGTTAAATGAAAAGATGAGGTAAAGTAACGTCATATGCTTTGTTTTCCCTTAAAAATTATTTTCAGAGGTTACAGAAAGGATTAGTCATGTTCTTATGATTATTATTATTATTATTATTTTTTTTTTTTTTTTTTTTTTATACCTTTAAGTTAAGATAATAAGGAAAGTATTATAACATAGGATAGCATTAAATTACAAGTGCCTCTCTGTCACCAGGGCACTACACGTCTACTCATGACCCGCATCCCACATCTGAAGGAAGTGATCCTGACGTCCTTTGAGTGTGAGCACTGTGGGGAGAAGAACACCGGCTGCCAGATGGGGCGGTGGCAGGAGAAGGGAGTGCATTACCAGCTGCAGGTGAGGGACGAAAGGGATCTGAGTCGCCAGATTGTGAAGTCTGGTGAGGCAACTGTGTGTATACCTGAAGTGGAGCTGGAGATTCCCCCCAACAAGGAGAAGGGAGGTGAGTGCTGTGTTGTGTTGTGCGGTGCTGTGCTGTGTTGTCTTTTTTTTTTTTTTTTTTTTTTTCAGGATTACAGGATTGAGTCAAGTGTAATGCTCCTGTCATTTTGTAGCTTTTATTTTTATTTTGAGTTTATGTATATTATTTCCATGCACACACACACACACACACACACACACACACACACACACACACACACACACACACACACACACACACACACACACACACACACACACACACACACACACACACACGTAGATGCCCAGTCAAAAAAAAAAGGAGGGAACACAGGAACAAGCAAAGAGATTCACTTGGAAAGTTGTGGACATGAAAGTGAGGAAATAATCACACAAAGATGCCACGGAAGATCACCAAGTGGAAGCTTAAACATAATATAGACAAATATAGGTAGTTTAGTGCTGAACCTACGAGTTATAAAAAATGAACTTATATACATACTGTCACATTGACCCTATGTCCTAGTGCCCCAGGTTGTTTGAAGGCTTGAATCTTGGCAGGGGGTAGCTGGCAATATTGTGGTGACCTTGTACCGTATTGTCCCCAGATTATAATTATTTGATGATGTGACTGTTGACTGTGAAAGTAGCTAACTAATCTTGTGCTGACCCTGTGCTCTGTTGCCCAACATTTTTGAAGACATGACTGTTGACTGTTAGGGTAGCCAGGTGATATTGTGTTGATCATATACCTTGTTGTCCCGGATCTTTTGTTGACATAACTACTGCCTGTGAGTGTAGCTAACTAATTTTGTGATGACTGTGTGTTGTCCTAGGTTTTTTTTTAAGATGCGACTGTTGACCGTGAGGGCAGCCAGGTGATCTTGTGGTAACACTGTGCTGTCTTGTCTCTGATTTTCTGAAGACATGATTGATGAGAGCAGCTAATTAATCTTTTGCTAACTGGTTACTGTGTCCTGTTGCTCAAGAGTTTATCATGACATGACTGATAACTGTTCAGTTTAACTCAGATACTTTATTAGCTATATATATCTACTTTCTATGATATGGTTGTCTATAAAGAAAGCATCACATGACTAGGCACATTAAATTAGAACATTTTTGATGGGACCCTTGGGACAAAATAAATAAATGGTGCTTGATGTGACTGAGTCATTTAATGTATAATAACACACAAGAATGTTAGTAATGATAACAACAACAGCAACAGTAATATAATGATAATAATAATAATAATAATAATAATAATAATAATAATAATAAAAATGATAATAAAACTGACTAACCTGTAGTAATAATAATGATAATAATAGTAATAATAATGCTAACAATAATAATATTAATAATGATAATAATAATAATAATAATAATAATAGCCAGCAGTAACAATAACGATAACGACCACAACAACAACAACAATACTGTAAGAATAACCAGTAACGTTGTGTTGACCCCGTGCTGTATTGCCTCAGAGGTAACCACGGTGGAGGGCATCTTGCAGCGCACCATGGAGGGACTCAACCAGGACCAGTCAGCGCGCCGCCTGGAGGACCCCGACACGGCACTCAGGATAGAGAACTTCATCGATGAGATAGAACGACTCCTCACGCCCGGCCAACACTTCACCATCATAGTGCGTGTGGCTTTACTTGCCTACAGAAAAGTTGCTCTTATTTGTGTGCTCTTTCCCTCTGTCTCTCTGCTCTTCTTTTCTCCTACTGTCACCATAGTAGTCCTTGGTCGGTCACCTCATGAGGACCACAATGTCTGTTATGGCCTGGGTATCTATGTAACTCTCTTTCATTCATCGCCTTGTTTGTCTGCCTCTCAGAAGTTGCTCCTATTGGTATTCTCTCTCTCTCTCTCTCTCTCTCTCTCTCTCTCTCTCTCTCTCTCTCTCTCTCTCTCTCTCTCTCTCTCTCTCTCTCTCTCTCTCTCTCTCTCTCTCTCTCTCTCTCTCTCTCTCTCTCTCTCCTTCTGTGTAAAACATTTGTTTCATGAGATATCAAATACAGTAAAAGAAATCCATCAACTACATAATTGCCTTTTCTTAGAAAGTGGAGTGAGTATAGTTGTCATAAGACCAATCTAATCCCAACATATTGCGATTTCCACTACTTTTCCAGCAAATTAATCTTTTTTTTTTGCTGCCTCACTTCTACAAAGTAAGGTGCATTTTGCTGTGACAATTTGACCAGTCCTGACCAGTCACTAATAGGTTCTGCCCTTTCTGAGTAAAATTGACTTGCACTGCTCAGATTTTTAGTCACTGGTTGAGCCGTAAAGGGACATCAGCTGTGATTTTTTAAAGAAACCTGGGTCCGCTATACCATCTGTTTGTATTTTCTCCATTCTTGGCCTTGAGCTGATTTTTTTTCGCATTGTCAACATTTCTAGAGACAAGGGTTAGTTCAACAAGAGTTTTCTGTGATAATTTTTTGATTACTTTTTATTCTGCAGCTACCTAATTTTTCTTTTCATTCTGCATCTAGTTTTCCTTTGATACTGTATTGAGGTTTCTCCTTACTCAGTTGCTAGTTTTTCTTTTAATACTAGCCTCTTTTTTTTCTTTATTCTGTAACTAGATGTTCTTTTATACTGCACCTACATAGTTTTAAGTAATTCAAGTTAATTAGTACACTTAAACCAAACAGCCAAGTTACAAAGAAAAAATGTATTACTTCTTGATGCACTCACCAGTAAAGCCTACCCTGATCCTTACAGATTGATGACCCCACTGGGAACAGCTTTGTGGAGAATCCTAAAACCCTCAAGGAGGATCCACAGCTGAAGAGAACACTCTACAAGCGAACCAAAGAGCAGAACGAAATTCTGGGCATCACTGACGAAGAGGAGAATGTGGAGGAGAATGCAGAGACTGACAGGACACCAGATGCGGAGGAGGAGGAAAGTGAGCTATCCTTGACAGAGGAGACTACCAGCGAGGCCAAGGATGACCCAGAGAGCCTCAAGGACGACCCGGAGAGCATCAAGGACGAGGTGCTAGTGTTCTCAACACTGTGTGACCGCTGCTCCCGGCCAGCCAGCACCAACATGAAGGTCACCAAGATACCGCATTTCAAGGTGAGTGTGTGAGTGTGTCTTGGGTTCCTGCTCCTCAGTAATGCAGTAATTGGGGTTGTTGGTGTTAGAAGTGGGGAGATGACACTCCAAATGTAAAGGTCACCAAGGTATTCCACTTCAGGGTGAGTGTCTGCCAAGAGTTGTTGCTTCTTGTTGGTGTAGTGCTTAGGTATTATGGTGTTGATAATGGCAGAGGGAATGGGAAGATGGTATTGTGTCAAGTAGTAGAAGAGGGTGATGGTGTGTGTGTGTGTGTGTGTGTGTGTGTGTGTGTGTGTGTTTTGTTAAAGGGCAAAATTGTATTGGAGGAGGAGATAAGTTATGGTAGTAAATAAAAATTAAAGAACAAAGAGGAAGAATAAATTAGAGAGAGAGAGAGAGAGGCATGTATATAAGAGAGATAAAGACTTGGCTGACTGATTGGTTAAAGACAAACAATCCCCCAGTGATCTGACCCAGCACACACACAGACCCCCCTGATAACCACCCACCCACACCCACACACACAGGAGGTGATCATCATGGCCATGACCTGTGAGGGATGTGGGAACCGCAGCAACGAAGTGAAAAGTGGTGGTGGAGTGGAGAAGTTCGGCCGCCGTATCACTCTCCAGATCAAAGAACCATACGACCTGGCCAGGGATGTACTGAAGAGTGAGACCTGCGACCTGAGCATCCCTGAGCTGGACCTGGTGGTGGGGGGCGGACTCATTGGCGGGAAGTAAGTGTTTGTTTACCAGCATCATTTTGTTCATTCATCTTTCTTCTTCCTCTGTTGGCATTTTCCATATTCATATAGGGTTGCTTTTTTTAGAAATTTGTTTACTGTGTTTTCTGCTATTCAGTCCTCATTGGTGGGAAGCAAGTGTTTGTTTATCACTGTCATTTTGTTTACTATGTTCTGTATCTGTAATTTTGTTTATTATATTCTGTACTGTTCTCCTGCAGCTCCCATGTTCATGTGGGAGCTGCTGTTCCTTGGTAGTCTTCTCCATAAGGGTCTGTCTTCAGCCGCCATCTCCATGCAACCCTTTCTCCCTCAGGTCCTCTCTTCTGCAATCTCTCCATTGTTTCTTCAACCTACCTCATCGTCGTCTTGCTTCCACCTCCATGTCTAGTCTTCTGTCGACATACTGTTCCTCTCTTCTTTTAACATGACCAAACCATTGCATTCTTTGTGATTGTGTTACTTTGGCTGTTCTTCCTAAATCATTTCTCACTTTTTTCTTTGTCACCCCAAACATCCACCTTAACATTCTCATCTTGGCAGCCTCCAACTTCTCTCCCTGTGATTTCTTTATTGGCCATGATTCAGCACCGTATCATTGCTGGCCTCATCACCGACTTGAAAAACTTTACCTTTTCCTCTGGCACTGATTTTGCAGTTACAGAACACTCCAGTCTGTACTATTGTCAGTTCTAATTGGTGGGAAGTATGTTTTGTTTACTATGTTCTCTACTATTTTCAGTCCTCATAGGCAGTAAGTAGGTGTGTGTTTGTTGCTGTTTACTGTTCTATTTTCAGTTTGTGTAAGAATGATTTCACTGTTTCACCATTCAAGTTTTTCCATGTTCATCTCTTATTGGAATGACAACATATTTGTTACATTGAAATTGCTCTCCTGCAGATCTTAAAAGTGTGTGTGTTTACCCAGGTTTTTTTTATACAGTATATGTCAGGATCTTGTTGCTATTTCTTTCAAGGACTTTTAATTTCACTTCCTTTCTGATTTCTAAATGTCTCCCAGAAAAGATTCATTGCTATAGACAAGACTGGAAGACAAAATATCTTCATCCCTTTTCTTTTTAATAAACAGGGATAGTATTTATTGTCTTCCTGTCTCAAGTTACAATGCATTTTTTACTTTTCAGTCTAGTCAGAATTTCCTTAGATTTGTTTAATATCCAACACTTTACTGGCGTCATTTGTAATATAAATTTCACTTCCAAATCCCATGTCCCACAAATATTTCCTCTTGTCTACAGTAACTGAAAGCTGTCATTCATTAAGTCACACCTGCTCTTCAGTTTCCTTCCACATTCCTTCTTCATATTTATAACTATATATTCTGGCTTCATGTATTCTTACTTTTATTTTGCATTATTTTTCCCACCTCACTTGTTTATCTATTTCTAGTCTTCAAAGATTCTGCACACATTCTTAGGTTTATTCAAAGGTTTATGTTTGGCTACAGGATAGCAGTTTATTATCACATGTATGGTAACTCGTATAATTAATTCATTCACATAAAATATTAGCAATGATTGTAAGGATCTCTCAGGTGGAGAAGCTGTGGTTCATGCAACATACTGTAGGAGACATGCTGTGAGTCTATGAGCTGTGGAGAGAGAGAGAGAGAGAGAGAGAGAGAGAGAGAGAGAGAGAGAGAGAGAGAGAGAGAGAGAGAGACCATGATAAGTGACTGTGGTTCATAAACATACTGTGGGGGACATACTGTGGGTCTGTGGTGTGTGTGTGTGTGAGAGAGAGAGAGAGAGAGAGAGAGAGAGAGAGAGAGTGACTGTGGGGGACATACTGTGGGTCATAAACATACTGTGGGGACATACTGTGGGTCTGTGGTGTGTGTGTGAGAGAGAGAGAGAGAGAGAGAGAGAGAGAGAGAGAGAGAGAGAGAGAGAGAGAGAGAGAGAGAGAGAGAGAGAGAGAGAGAGAGAGAGCATGTACACTCACATAGGCATTTTTATCTAGGTGGCTGTGGTGAGAGAAGGTAATCCCTATGAATAACCTATGGTGTGGTGATCATTTATGTTCTTGTGCATCTTTTCACATTCATATTTGGTCCCTTAACCTCTCCACTTTCATCCACAAGGGTCTGTCATCTCTCCTCAGCTCAAGCCTCTCATGCTCAATTCATCTGTTATGCAGTCCGTCCACCTTGTCTTCCATAAATGTTCACGTCCACCATTCTTGTCCTTCATTCCTTCTTTCAGTTTGTGTATCCTGATTTTTTTCTCTTCTGTATCTTCTTACAATGTTATTCTTGCTCTGTCCATCCTCATCACTGCAGCTTTCACTATATCTGTCCATCCTCATCACTGCAGCTTTCACTATATCATCTTGGTAACAAAAATAATCGTCCAGTAGTGGAATTTACCTGACTTCTGCAAATATAAACAGGTGTGAATGAATGAATCACTTTTACAACTATCTTATCTATTACTATTATAACACAGGACTGGTAAATGACTGTCCTATCCAACAAGTCTCCATCAATGCACACACACACACACAATATGCAGTAAAAACGAGAGATCTACTACTATCGTCTTACCCATTACTACTACTATATAACTGGTAAACAACTCTATCCAACAACTCTTCATCAATACAACACATACACACAAAGTACAAACAAGAGAGATACATAACTTTTGCATTTCTTGTATGTTTTTACTGAGTTGCACTGCAGATTCACCACACTGGAGGGCTTGCTTAAGGACATCAAGGAGGACCTGGAGAGCAATCCCTTCTTGGCCGGGGACGCATCCAGGAAGGACAACCAGGAGATCCTTGATAATGTCCTCTACGGCCTGGATGATGTAAGGGTCTATTATTTGTGTTATAAATGCAGGGATGTAGTAAAGTAGTCCATGAAACTTACTTTATTTTGTATTCTTCTCAAGGTCTAAATGTACATGTTCTTGTATATGCATCTCCCTTGTAGTGAAGTGTCCCCCCCCCCATCACCAGCATTGTGGTTTATGAACGATGCATGGAGCCAGACTTAGGATGTGTGTGTGTGTGTGTGTGTGAGAGAGAGAGAGAGAGAATTTATATGTAAAGGGCTACAGTAAATTAGTATGATTTGTAAATAATATATTGTGAGCTGTAGTTGTTTGTAGTTGTTGTAAGCAATATTGTATGTAACTATTGTTCACAACGGTCTCATGCTGTGTAGATGCATACTCTCCATTACAGCCAAGAGGTTGAGGTGAGAGGGAATGCTTGTGAATCTCTAGGTACATAGTAAACTGGCTACTCCCAAGATATCAATGTAGCAAGCTGTCACCTGTAAGGAGTTAGAAGATAGTTAATTGTCTGTAAATCTACATGCATTCACATTTACTTCCTCACAAAACACATGCTTATTAATAAATTCAAGACAAGTTACAAGCGGCATGTCAAATAAAAATTACTTAAGCCTTACCCTTCCTTGTCTCCACACCTAGGTGATCAAAGGCAAGAGAGAGGTCACCTTCATCATGGATGACCCAGCTGGGAACAACTACCTGCAGAACCTGTATGCCCCAGACGACGACCCTCAAATGACCATTGAGGAGTACGAACGCACACATGAACAGAACGAAGAGCTCGGCCTCAACGATATGAAAACGGAGAACTATGAGGAGGAGGCCGCAGTGATAGCCCCTCCACAGGCCTCATGATGCTCTCTGGAGGCCTGTTTGGAGTGGGAAGGGAGAGAGCAGTGTGAGGAGAGGAAAAGGGTGAATGTGTACAGGCTGTGGGAGGGAGGAATGTCTGTGTGACGAGTGATATGGACGTGATGGCTGTGTGTATTCTTGGTGAGGGGACAGATTATTTAGGGAGCGAGATAGAGAATTAAATATGGTAAGAAAAGTGACATAAATGGACACGAGGATTAGTTTAAGTAAATCAGTTGGCAAGTCAGACATAGGTCATCAGATTTACAGTGCACACATTAAACACTGTTACTCATAAAGCACCTTTATTCTCTAGCGTGTGCAGATCTAAAAATAGAAGGGTGATCTTGTTAAAGGAATGCCTATGTATTCTTGAATGCAGAGTTTCAATTATTAATATTGCAAGTAATACCCAAAACTTGTATTTTCTGGCCTAGCAGTCAGATAAGTTTAATACTAAACACTGGTAACATATGACTGTGCTGAATCAATTTCTATTTAAGCTCTCAAATAATTTCAAAATATTCATATATGTCACCATTTGAAACTATTCTAGCTCATGATTTTATTTATTTTTTCCCTATCTCTACTTTGGTACTGGAGCCACACACTGATTATGAAGTGGTTGGTACACCCAACAGTTACACACTTCCTGCCATCATTTGAAGAAAAGGGTTGTTAGTCCTTCACTGCTGTTCGCTGATGTCCGGTTTTCCCCTAATAGGCTCTCCTATACATCAACCAGCCTTTAATTATCTTCTATCTTTGTACCAGGCTGACATCTCTACAAAAGTATGTCTATGCATTGCTACATAACTTAAAAACTTGTATGGTTGTGACTCAGTCAAGCAGAATCTAGTAAGATCACACTTATTACATCACTGCCCACTGACTTTATCAAGACGGCCACACACTCACCTGTTACAATCCTGAGATTTTGTCATGGAACATATGAAATATAAAGATTGCTTGATTAAATAGATAAATAAAAATATTGACATCAAAACATTTCTATACTGCATTCTTAGTTAATTTCTAAAGCTTAAAACAAGTGGCACTTTAATTTCTCAAAAATAAATAAATAAAATAAATAAATAAATAAATAAAAATCTTACTGCACAGATATCTTGATTTTGATCTTGAATTTGGGAAGATTTAATTGACTTTAATGATTTCTTGTGTGATATTCTTTTCAATCAGTTATGTTGTACTCAAGCTGAAGGAACATCTTGACTTGACAGTATAGCACGTTATAAGAGCAATATATAGAAGCTCTTCTGTCTTGAAGAAGTCGAGTCCATTAAGAAGTGTTCACAAGAAGGAATAACTTACTGATGTGTCAATGTTACAGTGAAACAGTGACAATTACAGTAAAGGAATGCCACACCACAAGTCACAGACATTAAATGACTATGACTTAGTATTGCAATTGTGTCAACTAACAAAAATCCAGTTCAAAATTCAATGGGAGGGAAATGTTGACAACTCCTCCGCAAGAGCCTCAACACCACTGTATTTTATGAAGGCACTTATTGTCAATGTGAAAATTAAAATAGGTGTGCATTAAATAAAAGTTATTCCTTTTCAAGTTTTGATATGAAGTGCAACATCACTAAAAAGCTACACCATGTTGGTGGTTGGGTCGTACTTTTTGATATACTGCTTCCTTGTAACTCCAACCTCCTAACTCTGACTTGCTTTCTTGTAACTCCTACTTCCTAATTGCAGCTTACTTACTCTTACTCCTGACTCTCAAAACTTGCATGAGCTAGAAATTCTAGGTTATAAGAAAGAACAGTTTATGCGGCACCCTCACCAATGTTCCTTAACATTGTATATACAATATCATACAAACCAAACATTTGCCAAGTAGCATCATGTGTAGCTCAGTAACTCATAATCCACAGGTGGCTGTTGGTTCACTGGTGATTTCATGATGCCACTTGTAAGCCTCTGCTGAGATGTAGCTCATTTCTGAAACCATGAAAAATGAGCAGTGTGTAGAGATTGACTTATCTGTAAACAAGACATCAAGATGTTTATCCTCCTATTATTAAACAATGCATTCCCTGAAGAACCTTGAACTTAGTACTAATTCAATAACTTGCTGAGATGATTGTTCCTTGCAGACTGTGATTGGTGGAAGAGAAAAGTTTCACTTGATAATCTGACCCTCAGATTCAAGATGAAGTCAAGAATAGGATTAAAGTTCTTAGATAGATAATATGAGATTCTTGGTTTCCTTTGTCATGTAGCACAGAGTTGGGGCAGTGTTCTTGGCACCACTGTCACCCTGAACTAATGATCCCCATGTATGATGCTTGAAAGAAGCTTAACATTAACAGCTGCTTTAATCTTTGAAGTGAGACATTACTTGATTTGTGTGGGCAAGACAAATAATTGCAATATGGTGGTGAGAGGAAATGATGAAGCAGAGTACCACTTTTTAACTGCTAGTTTCTCAGAAGACAACAGTTAAAATCTTAATAGAATAAAATACTTCTGTTCCAGTCTTGAGTTTCCTCTCATCACCACATTCAGATATTTGATTTGTGTTGAGTATATTCATTAAACCATCCTCTGCCTGGTGCTTCCTGTCCAGTGTTCACTAAGCCATGGTCTCATTATGCATTCTAGGACCATATTCTAAAATGTTTTGGAGTCTTCTCTTAAAACTACTTTTAACAGGCTGTAGTGAAAGTTACTGGGGTTTTCCAGTATGTTTTAATGATTCTAGTGATAGTTAAACAAGGATTCTGCATCATCAATTTAAAAAAATGTGAGAATCTGACTAATAATCTCTGTGGTCTTTAAAAGCAGTCTTGATGAAAGCACCAAGCATTTAAAGAATATGAGCCCTGGTTATACTTCTAATGTACACACGCCTACGACACAACCACCAAATACGCCAGAATTATGTTTTATGTACCTCAGAGTATCATGCTTCAGTAGTCATCTAGCCATTATATCACAACCAGAAAGGAAAAAGCATTCATTCACATCTGTTATGTATATTTGTTGTTTATCTGTTCTATGAAATATATAATGTCATTCATGTATCATGGTCAGTAATAAATTCATGTCTCATACAATTTCATTCATTAAGTGCAAACACACACCTACTAGCTAATTTACTTGCATGCCCACAACTGTCCATGCTTCTCATCCCACAACTGATACTTTGCCCTGCTAAATTTCTCTCTCTCTCTCTCTCTCTCTCTCTCTCTCTCTCTCCATGACCTTTCAGCAGTTAGTGAGTATAACTACTTAATTTGGGTAACCTTAGCCTATTTCACCCAACAAAAACATGACTACAAGGTCTGAACTGTTCAATCAATGCTTTCAATATCATGGGTTTTCTAAGAAATCACTTTCTAAACTTGCATCACAGTTTATGCTTTCAAAGAAACCATAAGAAAGCACAATCACACATGCAGTGAAATCTGAATATGGAATATAAGCCATGGTGTCTGAAAGTCAAGGTCTTAAGAAGTGAAATGAGTTACTGAGAGATGCTTCTAATAAGAGTCTGGTGAACAGTATATAAAAGAGGTATGTATGATAGGTGTGGTATGTAGGAGAGGAAAGGAATTGTGATAATGATGAAATGCAGCAATGATGGTTTGGTGAAGGAAATGTGTGAAGATATGAGCAGAGAGAGAGAGAGAGAGAGATTAATGTGCAAGGATGAGGTGTGTGGATAGGAGCAAATAGCTGCTTTTCTCTCTTTTTTTAAGGAAGTTACAAAGAATAAGCATTTGAGCAGACTGCATTTAAGTTAATTTTATTCAGGAGTGACTGCCCTAAGTTGTAGGTCCAAACAAACCAGGTATTTATTTCAGGTTAATTTTGTAACTTGACTGAAGGTGATGTAAAATGCATTCATCTCAAATCTGTAAAAGGTGTGCATGAAATTATTAACCTTATCTTATTGCCAGATTGGAGTAAATCTTGATATGCAAAATAATAAAATAGTACTTATTTGAAATTAATCATTATTTATCCATAAATGTATACAGTATTCAACAAAGATCTAGTACAGATAATTTATCAATATACTAGCCTAACATTCTCCTGAGATAAGACTCCTATGTAGTACATAGATTTACAAGCATTCCTTCAAATATTAGCCCGAGAGAAAGGTCTCATCCCCACATCACATTACACTAGTCACATCAGTGTCACCTACACATCACTTGAAAATTTTGCCTCGGGGCTTGACAGCAAAGGTGGTCTACCCCTGCCTGTTAAAACATAACAGCCCATACCTTACCTCTATCAGAACTCACAAATGCAGAACCTACCACTAAAGCTATCTCAGTATCCATCTACCTTCCTACTTATATATATATATATATATATATATATATATATATATATATATATATATATATATATATATATATATATATATATATATATATATATATATAGTCTAATGTTTGTTCTGATTACATTCTGTTTGTGTCAGTATTCTTGTTAAGTCGAAAAGGAAAAGTCCTGCTTAGGTTTACTGGGTTTGATGATGGCCATTTAGGTCAGTGCCCTTTGGGGGGGAGGTGCAGGGAAGCCGAGGCCCCTATGGTTTAGTTACTCTCCTTCATAACCCTCTGGATTATTGCATTTTTTAAACATTGTTAGACAATGGCTGAAAATAGGTAAAGGTCAATTAGAGACAGGTTTTATTATACAAAAAAAACAGACAAAAATCTAAGAAAAATACATGAGACGTGTATGAAGTAAATTTTGACCTCAACCTAGACCTACAGGATCAAATAGGAAAATAAAAGTTAAAATTAATATAACCTACATTACCTCAATGTGCAGGAGTCCACTGGTGTAGCACGTGGCTGCCATCCCAGAGATCCTTTGCCCCTGTGGTCGAGTGGTTTGGTTATGGCACAGCTGCGCCGTCTGGGAGGCAGTGCACTGGAGCTTCGAGGATATAACTTCGCAGTTTCGATGTGTAAACTACGCGATTATCAAGACAAACCAGGTTGCCATTGTGGTTTGTGGACAGATGGATGAATTCTTCCTGTTCAGTATTGTAAGCCTCCAAACAGTTGCTGTAGATAACCGACCCAGGCTTGGTTTTTTTTTTTTTTTTTTTTTTTTTTTTTTTATTTTTTTTTTTTTTTTTATGAAAGGACTCACGTTGTCCTTGTTGCTGGGAAGTACTGCACCGTCGTTCCTTAAAAGAGGCATCACGAATTTTCGAGTCTCGTTCAGTGCCCTCGAGCAGCCAGTATCTATTGGGTATTACGCCCACTTACATTTCCTCCTGGTTACCAGTGTTTCGTTGACATCAATTTTGACGTCCTCTAGACATGCATCGTGTGTGCGTGTCCTCTCTTTCTCTCTCCATGCGAGATATGATCACTTTTACGTTGTGAGAAGGGTATCGTGACATAATTAGGCCGAGTTGGATACCACTGACTAATGTGGAGTAAAATACTGTTAAAGGCATATATTTCAGTCATCCCAAATCTTCCTCTCCACTGGTTCATCCAGATGGCTATCAACAAAATCTCGTTGCATGTCACATACCTATTACTTTAAACTTCTGTTTGGCTTTCCTCCAATAATTTTCTGATTCGTACATGCACCTGTAACAGGATCAACAAAAATTGACTGAATGGTTGACAGTGTGATGATGTATGCTGGCTGTACATTCATTCCAGCAATGCCATTGTAAGAGGCCCAACCATCAGTGTGGATCATGGATCCAGGACGAACATGTTGAATAATGGGAAGCAGTGTAGTTGCTTCTTTATCTGGCACATAATAAATAAATAAATAAATAAATAAATAAATAAACAAATAAATGAATCAGGGGTTGTACGTCTTATGCAGTGACGTTGCTGCATAAAAGTATAAGCCGTGTCATCACGAGCAATATCTTCAATGAATCTAAAACACATGTTCGAAGCTCATTTCAAGGTTCTGTATTGTCCTACGGCGACGGAAATAATTGTCCAATTAGTCGTTTATAGAACAAATGACTTGCCAAGGCTACAGTTGAGTCCAGGAAAGGAACGTACCGTTGTACTGCGCTACACTGTACTAGTACCGGCGAGGCTCCTCCGTCCCCTGGTTGGCGTTCGTACCCGAACAATAAAATGAACGATTTTCGTCGTTAATCAAACTTCTTTCCACAATGAGGACATATTGCTATGGCTGGAAGGGCACCGTTATTCACTAGCAACTCTATGCCGGCTTAATTATTCTTGTAACACGGCTTGATGATGTCGTAAGGCAGATATTCACAAGGCAGATATTCACAATCTTCACACAGTGCAGCAGACAGTGCACCTTCTCCGTTTGCTATCCTTTGAATGCGTGAGCAGTGCAGAGTGGATCCCGCACTGCGCACAAATGTCTTCCTTGGACTCTTCTCTGAGTGGCTGGAGCACGCCTGGGTCGTGACGTCACGGTCTACTTTGAAAATGATTGGTTTATTGAAAACTGTGGCGCACTCGCCACTCCTCTCTACGTTTGCGACAACTTTCACTTGATTACTACCCCGCCCCCACTTATTGCGTAGGTTGTTTCTATACACTTAACAATGACTGAATTGGTTTGGGGGCAAGGACAAGACGAAAGTGAAATTTTGCTACCTAGTGTTATTTAGTACGACAGGCAGGTGATAACACTCCTGAAAAATATCCACAATAGAGAGAAAAAGAGTATCACTTTATAGGCAGCAGCTCCCTCTCAGAGTCAAGGGAGTCTGGTAAATTTGTTAAACCAACTTGCTCAAAGTTGCCCAGTCCCGGGGACGTGCATTCATCGGGAGCACGCTGCTATGAGTGGCCTCGCCAAGGTAAACTCTGGAACTCCCTACCTGCTTCTGTATTTTCCTTTACCTGTGACTTAACTCTTTTCAAGAGAGGTTTCAAGACATAGTCCAAATTATATATATATATATATATATATATATATATATATATATATATATATATATATATATATATATATATATATATATATATATATATATATATATATATATATATATATATATATATATATATATATATATATATTTTTTTTTTTTTTTTTTTTTTTTTTTATTTATTTATTTTTTCTTGGGGGGTCTCCCGTAGGGACTGGTATCTCAGGGAGCCCTTTTATTTATTTTTTTCCTTTATTATTATTCCTTCCTTTTAGTTCCCTTTGACCAGAAATACTCTTGCATAGAAAAAAATAATAAATAGATAAATTAGAGCCTGTCATGAGTGGTCCAGAGAAGTCACGGAGATGTTGAAGAATACTTCCTTGTACAGTAATTGATATTTGCCTTTATCGATGAGATGAACATACGATTATGATCCTTCACCACCATTATCATTATTATCACGACCACTAACACTTCCACTATCATTAGAACATAAAAAAAAAAAAAGGAAGTTGTAAGAAGTCAGCAGACCTACACGTGGAAGTCCGTCTGAAAGATAGCCTATTTTCCATACATTTACCTAATTTCTTTATTTAACTCCCTAATGACTCGGTACTAACAAGTTCTATTACTACCACAACCACCACCACCACAACTGTCACCTTACAAACAACAATAACAACAACAACAACAACAACTACAACAACAACTACTACTACTACTATTACTACTACTACTACTACTACTACTACTACTAATAATAATAATAATAATAATGATAATAATAATAAAATAATAATATCTACATTGATCCCGGAATACGTGTGAAAAAAAAAAAAAGGAGCGAGAGGGAGAGGAAAGGATGACATTTAATACTAAAATGCTTGTCACGTCATTAAAGGATAACAAGCGCCGTCCTAAGTGGACATAAAAAAATGAATCCGTATTACCTTAGTTATTACAAACCAAGGCTTCGGTTACCCAGATATAAATAAAATGTACTCAATAAAATCTCTGAAAATACCACACAATTTTTATTCGTCCTCTGAAACGTGATTAAGCTCTCAGATTGTGCGATTATATGATGTCGTGATGAAGAGAACACCAAGACGAGACGGAACACGTGAGAAGGAACCATGATATGCGAGAACAAGAGTGGAAGATGGGAGAAGCGTACAAGGAAGGAAGAACGTTAAAGGGAGGAAATTAACGAAAAGGAAGAAAGGTAGAAGGAAGAAATGAAACAGGGAGGAAAAAAAGGTAGAAGGAAGAGATGGAGGAGGAAGTAAGAATAGTAATAGAAGAGAGGAGAGAGGAAGAAAGGAAGAGATGAAGGAAGGAGGAAGAAAGTTAGTAGGAATAAATAAAGGAGAAGGGAAGAAAGGTAGAAGGAAGAGATAAAGCAGGAGGGAAGAAAGGCAGAAGGAATAAATAAAGGAGAAGGGAAGAAAGGTAGAAGGAAGAGATGGAGGAGGAAGGAAGAAGAGTAATAGGAGAGAGGAGAGAGAAAGAAAGAAAGAGATGAAGGAGGTAGGAAGAATGGTAGTAAGAATAAATAAAGGAGGAAGGAAGAAATGTAGAAATAATAAATGGAGGTGGAAGAATGTAAACATGAAACCAATTACAACTTAGAAACCATGAAAATTATACACAGAGAGCAATTTTGTGTTGGACAAGAGATAAAGTAACGATAAAGCTTTATATAATGTGATCTGATATATACTTATTTTATTTTACTCATTTATTATTTTACAAGTTTGTGGGCAATAGAACAGAACACAATGCAATGAACGTGCCCTTGCCAGCTTACCTGTGCAGCGGTTACCTGGCCAGCACTCAAGCAAATTCCTCAGTGCTTCGTGAACCTGAGACACTTGACCATAACCTAGCAAGAAACTAATGTCACGTCTTCATCTAAGCTCGCAGTACACGAATAGTTTTAAGAGTCCCACTAAATTGAGATAACCTTAATAAATACAGTTCATGTTTTAGAAATATAGTAAGTAATTGATTATTTTACATATATACACAGTACATTAGGCAAATTAGCGTGGGTCCGTGTAGCGACCTAAAAGTCTTGAAAAGAGTGTTGACAGGGCAGCTTTAAGGGCCACTCCTCCCTTCCCTCCAGCACACACCTGTTGACTGTTGGCCGCAGCCTTGACACGCCAGTACCTTCCCGCCCTCTCTCCCCCGCCACCACCACCACTACCTGGCCGCGGCGGGATCACACCTTGCCTTGCTGACGAGACAAGAGCCATGTGCCCCGCCTCTACACTAGTCGCAAGTCATGTCGCTCAGGGAGGAAGGAAGTAGTAATGCCAGTGCTACTTTTGCCGTCAATGCTACCACCGCTACTATCATTATTATTTATAGATTAATATGATTTTTATATTTTGTTTCTTTCGTGTGAACGGGACCAGTCAGGGTCACGAGATATATAAAAAGGCCGCCAAGTTAATAATTTTTAAGCGTTTGAAATATTTTGCAGTTATTTATACCGTCTTACTAAAATCAGAAGGAAAAAGAAAAAAGTCTTAACTATGATTTTTTTTTTTTTTTATGAAAGGCACTTCATTGAAACATTTTTCGTTTTGATTAATTCTTTTACCGCTATGGTGAGTCTTTTGTTCACATTCAGAGCACTGTTAACTTATTAGCACGAACAAAGAGAGAGAGAGAGAGAGAGAGAGAGAGAGAGAGAGAGAGAGAGAGAGAGAGAGAGAGAGAGAGAGAGAGAGAGAGAGAGAAAATTTCGAAGTTAATTTCATCTTTCTAGGGTGCAGATCTGGTCAGGAAACAGCAGTACACTGGTGTATTTGGCTTACGATCACAATCCGTCCCAGAATCACCGTCGGAAGCAAAAAGCCGTTGGATGACACTTTAAACTGCAGTAAAACGTTTCCAAGTCTGTTCTCCAACTAGCCAAAAACTCCTTCATTAATAGAAAGTGTCAAAATCTTTCAAGATCTAACTCCCCTCGTGATTTCTGGCATCTAGCCAAAAATATCTCCAATAACTTTGCTTCTTCTTCTTTCCCTCCTTTATTTCAACCAGATGGCACCACTGCTATCACATCTATCTCTATCTTATCTCTAGCTAAAACAGCTTCTATGAAGTTAGGTGTTCTGAGACGTCTCTGCCAGCTTTTCTCACCCCCCCTCCCCCAGCTACTAACTGTACAAGGGCCTTATCCGTCCATGTATGGAGTATGCTTCACATGTCTTGGGGGGGGGGGTTCCACTCATACCGCTCTTTTAGACAGGGTGCAATCAAAAGCTTTTCGTCTCAACTCAACTCCTCTAACTGACTGTCTTCAGCCTCTCTCATCGCTGCAATGTTGCTTCTCTAGCTGTCTTCTACCGCTATTTTCATACTAACTGCTCTTCTGATCTTGCTAACTGCATGCCTCCCCTCCTCCCGCGGCCTCGTTGCATAAGACTTTTTTTCTTTCTCTCACACCTATTCTGTCCACCTCTCTAATGCAAGAGTTAACCAGTATTCCCATTCATTCATCCCTTTCTCTGGTAAACTCTGGAACTCCCTTCCTGCTTCTGTATTTCCACCTTCCTATGACTTGAATTCCTTCATGAGGGAGGTTTCAAGACACTTATTCTTCAGTTTTTAACTACCGCTTTGGACCCTTTTCTGGGACTGGCATCTCAGTGGGCTTTTTTTTACATTTTTTTATTGGATTTTTGTTGCCCTTGGCCAGTGTCCTTCTAATATATATATATATATATATATATATATATATATATATATATATATATATATATATATATATATATATATATATATATATATATATATATATATATATATAAAGCGAAAAGTGTCTGTTAAGCTGCAGATGATTGTATCTTGTGTAGCAGTGAAAGTGTTAACCCTTTCACTGCTCTTGTCATCTTTCGTAAACACTGGCCACTGCAATGAACTGTTTCGATGGACGTGAAGGATAAAGCAGAATACGAAGTTAATTTTTGCTGAGCTACAGAAGCACGTATTAAAAAAGACGGTAGCATAAAAAAAGTCTCTTAAAGTTGTAGAGGATAATGGAAAAGGTTGACTAGTAATGAAAGAGTTTAGGCGCTCCTGGCCAGCAAAATACGGCTCGGCAGGCCTGTGTGCTGACTCTTGGGTGACTGCATTGTGTCCCGGCGTCTGTTCCCTGCGTGTGTCGTAAAATGCAACTAAAAGCAAGAAGGCTTGAGGATTACATCACAAAGGAAGATACTCGTAAAAAAAAAAGGATATTTTGTATTTTGTTGCTTTAGTTTTTTATTTACTTTTTTTTCATATTCGCACGAGTATGTTTAGGTTAGAGAAAAAGGAGAGCTACTACTACTACTACTACTACTATTACTACTACTATTACTACTACTACTACTGCGACTATTACTATCTCATATGTTGTTTTAGTTTCTTCTATTTGCATGAACATGTTAGGGGAAAGAGATTATTATTATTATTATTATTATTATTATTATTATTATTATTCTGTTATGGTCTGGCACCTTCGTCACTGTTAGCCACAAAATGACATAAACGTGTGTTTTTCTCCAGACTCATGACTTAATTCAACCTTAAAATATTCCATAACATCATAAGATAATTATCATATGAATAAAAAATCATGTCTTATTTTTCAAGCGTAATAACACTCAGTTTAAATTATTCTCTCAGTGAACAATAACAAAGCATCCCGTTTTCTTCCACAATAATGCAATGATATAAAAACACGTCAATATTTTTCACTTAATTTTCATTTATCAACCTTATTTTTCTTCATTCCTTTCTTCCTTTTTTCCCTCCTTGCCTTCCATTTACCATCAGCATCCTCCTCCTCCTCCTCCTCCTCCTCCTCCTCCTCCTCTTCCTACCCCCCTCTTTCGCTTCCTCATAAGCTCTCCTTTCTCCGCCCTCTCCCTCCCTCTCTCCTTCCATCACTTTCACTCTCTCACACGTGCGAGTGACACCTTTTCTCCTTTAGCCAACATCTTACTACTGACTTGAACCTAATTATGGTCTCTCACTCTCTCTCTCTCTCTCTCTCTCTCTCTCTCTCTCTCTCTCTCTCTCTCTCTCTCTCTCTCTCTCTCTCTCTGTGTGTGTGTGTGTGTGTGTGTGTGTGTGTGTGTGTAATGAAAACAAGAAGCAAAGTAACACTCACGTAGGATACTTGTTGGGACTATTTATTTATTTATTTATTCATTTATTTATTTATTTTTTGAGAGGCTACGGAATCTCACTCTTCTTATTCCACAAGCGACGGTCGAGGTGGCTCCCGCAAAGATAGCCCTGGAAAGCGTTGGTGGTAGTGTTTCTTCCTCACACTCCACATGCAAGGGTCGAAGTGGGTCCTGCAGAAGAGAAGAGAAAAAAAAAAAAAGCCCTGGATGGAATAGGAAATGATGATGGTTTTTCTTTCTAACATTTCACATACGGGGATTGAAATGGTTGCCGTAGAAAAGTCCCCCCCCTTCTCTCTCTCTCTCTCTCTCTCTCTCTCTCTCTCTCTCTCTCTCTCTCTCTCTCTCTCTCTCTCTCTCTCTCTCTCTCTCTCTCTCTCTCTCTCTCTCGTAATGGAGGGACGAGATAAGGTACAAGTTAGTGGCGGGCGTGACAGGCTATGGGAGGAGGCTCGCTGCTGTCCGGCCTCGTCTTCGTAACACCATCAGCAGCACCATCGGCCTCATTGCTATTATCATCAGTGTCTCCGCCATTACTATTACCAGTGTCTTGTCTTCATCATCAGTATTCTCAACATCTTCACCATCATTATGAGCGTTTTAAGTAACATCATTATTATTGTTAGTGTCTTCATATTATTAAACTAACACCCTGACCACTGACGTCACTACTACTACTACTGCTGCTGCTACTACTACTACTACTACTACTACTACTACTACTACTACTACTACTGCTGCTGCTGCTGGTGCTGCTGCTGCTGCTGCTACTATTACTACTACTATTACTACTACCACTACTACTACTACTACTACTACTACTACTACTACTACTTACTACTACCGCTACTACTACTACTACTACTACTACTATTACTACTACTTACTACTACCGCTACTACTACTACTACTACTACTACCACCACCACCACCACTACTACTACTACTACTACTACTTTTTTTATACATGAGGAACCCTGGCCAAGGGCAACAATAAATTAGGGAAGGAAGGTCCAGTAAAGGCGTCAGTCCCTAAAGAGGACACTCTGAAAGCAAATGCAAAATTTCGAGGAGCGTCTTGAAACCTCCCTCTTGAAATAACTGAAGTCACAGGAAGGGGGAAATACAGAAGCAGGCAGGGAATTTCAGAGTTTAACAGTAAAAGGGATGAAAGATTAAGAATATTGGTTTGTTTTTGCTTTAGAACAGAATATGGGTGCGAGAAAGTGGAAAGTCTTGTGCAGCGAGGCCGCTTCAAGTGGTGGTGTATACTGTTGGCAAGGTCCGGAGGCAAGGCAAGGTCACAAAAGTGGATATAGAACATGGCAAGAAATGCAACCTTGCGACGAAGAGAGAGAGACTGAAGACAGTCAGTTAGAGGAGAGCTGATGAGACGAAATGCCTTTGATTCCATCCTGTCCAAGAGAGTGGAACTTCCCCACACCAAGTAAGTGAAGCATATCCATATATGGAGTGAAAAGGCCCCTGCACAGAATTAGCAGCTGGAAGTGTGAGAAAAGGTAGCAATGACGGTCTTGACGCTTAATTTCATAACTGAATCTGTTTTAGTTAAAGACGAGTAGTGAAGTTTCCAACTTAGTTAGTAAAGGAAAGACCGAAGATGTTTAGTATACAAGAGCGGTGCACTTGAGCGTCAATGAAAGAAAAAAAGGACAGTTGTCTGGAAGATTATCGAGATGGGAGGAATTGTGTTTTAAAGGCATTTAACAATAATGATGTTGCTCTTCCCCATAAAAAAAAAAAAAATAGAAAGATCGAAAGTCAGGCGTTTTGTGGCCTCCGTGTGAATTGTACATTTCCTAAAGGGTTGGAAAAGTGCAGAGTGATATCATCAGCGTAGGAGTGGCTAGGACAATGAGTTTATACAGATGATTATTAATGAATAATACAAAGTGAGTTACAGGACAGAACCATTAAGAACACTACTGTTAATGGACTTAGAAGAGCAGTGACCGTCTACCACAGCAGCAATACAACAGTCTGAAATGAAACTTCAGATGCAGTTACAGAGAGAAAGATAAAAGCTGTAGGAGGGTAGTTTGGAAACCAAAACTTTCAAAGCTTTGTGTCAGATTCTGTCAAATGCTTTTGATATGTCTAAGGCAACAGCAAAAATTTCAACAAAATCTCTAAAAGAGGATGACCAAGACTCAGTAAGGAAAGCCAGATCACCAGTAGAACGGCAGTCAAATATAAGGTTGTGAAGTGATAGATGTTTAAGAATCTTCCTGTTGAGGATAGATTAAAAACTTTAGACAGGCCGGAAATTAAAGCAACAGGATGGTAGTTTGAGAGATTAGATCGGTCATCCTTTTTAGGAATAGTCATCAAGCTTAATGTAAGCAAACTTCCAGCAGGAAGGAAAGGCAGATATTGACAGAGTTGAAAGAGTTTGATCCTTACTTTGGAGGATCCTGAGGAAGACTTGGCGCAATAGGGCAAATATAAGGTTATGACTGAAGGAGCTCAACAGTGAGGACAAGGTGACAAAAGAAACAGAATTAGAGGATAGGAAAAGATCACGAATGTTGGGCGCACCTCCAAGACGGTCAGGAATATGGGTAAGGTCTTGTAATCATTATTCTAGGTCGTGGAGGACAGCAAAGTTAAAGGCTGGTTCACTGGGTGGTCAGTGAAAGGAAAGGAAGGCCACAACTGGTGCTGAACATTTAAGTTTCCAAGAATGGAGAAAGGGAAGAATCAGGATGTGCTCCATCTTGGAAGCTAAATAGTAAAAAAAAAAAAAAAATGTAGTTAGAGGAATTAGGTGAGATATGCGTACAGAGCAGACGGATTAAGTCTGAGAGTGACACTGAAGTTGAAGCCAGATGGTAAAAAATTTAGTTGACCCAAAAGCGTGGGCACGAATGTACAGAAGTTGATTTAGAAAAGCTCAGGGGGTGCCAAGACACTTAGGGGTAATACCAGATGGAGCAGACCGACCTGGGGACATTAGTGGTCCCATGTCCAGACAGGAACTCCGAAGTTGATGATGCTCTTTTGAATGTCATCTTTGATTTTGCATTCTGACTGAATAGTGTGGGTCAGCAAGGTGCATGCGGTGTTGTGTGAGAAGGAAAACTGTTGTCTTTAAAGGGCAGACTGTTAATATTTTCCAGTGTTGTGAGACACAAATGGAAACATTCAGGGAAGTCACAGCAGGGTCTGAGGCAAGTTCACAGCACCGCTGTGTAAGAAGCACTGCTAGGAGTAATTACTGTTCCGGCAGGTGTCTGCTGCCCCCTGCTGACTACTGCCACTGCCACCACCACCACCATCACCACTATTACCAATTCTACCACTACCACTAGTAGTTGTAGTAGTAGTAGCAGCAGGTGTTGTTGGTACAACAACAACTACTACTACTACTACTACTATTATTACGACTACTACTGCTACTACTACTACTAATATAAACGACTAATCAGCCAGTCCTTCCCGCCCTTCTACACACACACACACACACACACACACACACACACACACACACACACACACACACACACTCAGTGATAGCGGTCTCAGTCCTATCCAAAGAACGGTCAGTACAGGCTCTGAGCTCTCCCCGTAGACTGGATGAGCAGCAGACGACTGTAGATGACTGGGTGAACACACGCAGATCTACTTCATATTAAATAACATAACTCCTCACACACAGCATCATGACGACCAACACTGTCTGCTGCTGCTTGTTCTCCCTCCGTGTTGTCTTGCGGTCACAACACAACACAATACCGGGACCATTAACACCAAAGAACACAAAGGAGGAGCAAGCAGCAACGCCACACCTCACTACAGAGACAAGTTAATAAATTCAAGTCTGCTTCTCTGGTTAAAAATTTACGAGGTTATTCTACACTGTACAAAGGCGAGGAAATGAGCTGCTGCATTCCCGCATAGAGGCACGTGAAGACAAAGTGATGAGAGTGATGATGATGATGATGATGATGATGATGATGATGATGATGATGATGATGATGATGACGATAATGATGATAGTAATAATAATAATAATATGATGATGATGACGATAATGATGATAGTAATAATAATAATAATAATAATAATAATAATAATAATAATAATAATAATAATAATAATAATAATAATAATAATAATAATAATAATAATAATAATAATAATTATTATTATTATTATTATTATTATTATTATTATTATTATTATTATTATTATTATTACTATTATTAATTATTAATATAGTAATAACAGATACTCTTGGTATTTCAATTTTAGGGAGAAACAGAATTCATTGGCAAGACAACAATAATTAGGAGGCGATAGACACAAATATAATGATGTGAAGATGAGAATGATGATGATGATGATGATGATGATGAGGAAGAGAACGAACAAGTAGTAAAAAAGAAAGAAGAGAGGACAGAAGACACGCGTACACACACTACAGCACCCTTCTCTCACTCTCTCCATCACACACACACACACACACACACACACACACACACACACACACACACACACACACTCCAAATCCAGACAAAACACGGAGGAGCGAGGGCGTGGCATATCATTTCAGGCCCTTTACAAACAAACAGCCGCGGAGTGACGCCAGCAGCCGCTCTCCTCGCCTCACACAATAATCATAACAATTACCCGCCGTGGTTTATTTTCTGTCGCCATTACACGATGGGAATGTGCAGCAAGCGTCTCCGCCCCGCCAGTGTCCCCAGGCCCGCCGCCGTCGCCGCCATGTTGCGCTAAGACAAAAGAAGTGCAGTGTGCACCTTTCTTTCTTGTGTAGAGATAAAGATATTTTTGTTTTTGTTATGAGTGTGTGTGTGTGTGTGTGTGTGTGTGTGTGTGTGTGTGTGTGTGTGTGTGTGTGTGTGTGTGTGTGTGAGTGAGTGAGTGAGTGAGTGAGTGAGTGTGTGTGTGTGTGTGTGTGTGTGTGTGTGTGTGTGTGTGTGTGTGTGTGTGTGTGTGTGTGTGTGTGTTAGTGAGTGAGTGTGTGTGAGTGAGTGAGTGTGTGTGTATTCTTTTTCGTCTGTACTGTCTGAATGCCTGTCTGAATGTTTCTCTGTCCGTCTGTCAAGTTCTCTCTCACTCTCACTTTCTCTCTCTCTCTCTCTCTCTCTCTCTCTCTCTCTCTCTCTCTCTCTCTCTCTCTCTCTCTCTCTCTCTCTCTAAAG
>NC_087175.1:21458392-21505892 GCF_035594125.1 Scylla paramamosain
AATTTCTAGGACGTAAAACTTTAAGGAAGCGATCAAAGACGAACAGAGTGGTGAGAATAATGTAAGTGAGGGCGAGAGTCAGGCACGGAGCAGGACAGGGCGAGGAGGGTGTCTCATGGATTAGAGAAAGGACCACTCGAGACCCCTGCTGCTGTTACCCACTGCTGACGGTGGGAAGACGTAATGTAGGCTAAGGTTCTGTCTTCAGTGTTCACCTTCGACTCTATTATTTTCCGAGTCTGTTGTGGTAGTAAAGGACTACGAAGATATTTTTTTTTCACTGATTTAAGATAGAAGAATCATTACTATATGCTTGTTCACGGGAATTAAGGACTGAATGACCGTACTTTGGTAACCTATCCCTTTGAAATCATACACACTCCTACGTTTTAGATTAGACAGATGAGGATGATACGTGAAAATATGTAGGCATGCTTCATACAGGGACTGCCACGTGTAGACCTCATGGCCTTCTTGCAGCTTTCCTTATTTTCTTATGTTCTTATGTTGGTTGCATCTTCCCTTCTTTTCTTATGTTCCTATGCTACAAGATGAACGTGGGATGCACAAAGACGCCTTATTCATCTCTGACTCCTTTACATGCACATGAAAAACAGTGACAAATATCGTGACACGTATAATGACTAAAACGTTAAAAGAGATTTCGTGTCTACCGTTAACCCATTCAGTGCCATAAACAGCTCTCAAACGTCACCAAATCACCTATCAGTTAGTCAAAATAGAACTAGTAAGATGAAATTGTGCTGGATGAGTCCACTGGATGGTCTGGATACCACTGATAAAGACAAATATCATCCTCAACTTGACAAAATCTCTTAATGACACGAGTAATACGACAAAATTGGTCTCTTGGTATTGAAAAGGTTAATTAAGGAAGAGGGACGGAAATATAACAGAAAGAAGCTAAGAAGGAAAATGGTAAAAGAGAGAAAAGGGGAGATAATAAAAAAAATATGAAAAGGGGAAATGAGAAGAGAGAAAAAATGAAGACAAAAAAAGAGGACGAGATCAATGAGAAACATGATGATGAGAGAGTGAGAGAGAGAAAAAAAAAAGAGGTAAGGAGAATGAGGACAAGGGTGATGAAAAAAAGAAAAAAGAGGAGGAGAAAAGGTTGAAGAAGAAGAAGAAGAAGAAGAAGAAGAGGAAGATGAAGAACAAAAAGAACAACAACAACAACAATTCTTTTAAAGTGAGAGTATCTGCTGAACTACTGAGCTACTACTACTACTACTACTACTACTACTACTACAACTTCTTAAACAACTACTACTGGTGCTGCTAAGTGCGGAAGAACAGGGTGAGACGGAAGGAGAACTAGCAGCACGCACGTCCCCTGTGGAGCTTATCTCTGCCTCGCTAATACGTATGCACTGAAGGCACGCAAAGCTGCTATAGGTGAGGAAGCTTGAGAGGGTCGCCCCATGACATGATTGCAAGGCTAGGTGTGCAATTAGCAAAACAGGTAATAACTGATGTAACACTTCTACTAGTACTACTACTACTACTACTACTACTACTATTACTGCGAGTTGTTGCTGTTTATAGCTATCCACTCGACACAACCTTCCAAACAACTTTCTCTTTCCTTCTTCCTCCTCCTTCCTCCTCCACTATGACTATTCATTACTAAAAATCTCAGGTGGAAAATTCACATCTTATCTCTTGCTATAACAGGTTCCGTGGCGCTAGGTGTTCTGTGTCACCTGTTCCAGTGTCTCTCATCCTCAGAGACGCTAACTCTACAGTATTCGCTTATCCGTCCTTGCCTGGAGTATCGCTAGCCGTGCTCCACTCACACAGTTTTACGAAGCAGGGTGGAGTCAAAAGCTTTCACTAACGCAAGAACCTCGATGCATCTTCAGTTCTCTATCTCCTTCACTGGTAAACTGAGGAAGAATCTGTTTCTAATTTTCCCATTCCTACGACTTGGACTGTTCCAAGAGAGGAGTACCAGGGCATTTCCAGCGCAGTAGCAACCTGAGTTCTCTATTCTCTGTTGTCTTCCCTTTCGTTTGTAAACAAAGGCGAACCAATTAATGATAACTTAAATTACCTTTTAACCTCGGAGGCTACCCTCTGTGGGATTGCTAGGTTGTATGAAACATCATCCTTGAAGGGCATTAACTAATCTTACTGAGGAGCACTAGCTGAGCCTGGCTGGAATATGGCTGCGTCTGACGGGCGGGAAGACAAGAATAAAGACAAGCCACCACCTTGCCATGCTTTCTTGAAGAAGAAAGATAAGCACTGCGCACTTACCGTGCGCAGTGCATGCGCAGACAGTCTTTGCTTTGTTTACAAAGAAAATGAGTACGCTGGCTGCCAATACGCCGAAACTAAATGAACGTAAACCTAATCAACTTTTAACCTTGGAGCTCCGATCTGTAGACTGCTTAGGCCCTGCTGGTCACTGCAAATGCAGGACATTGACTTATTTGTGATGTGGCGCAAGAGAGACAACACAGACCTGATGTCTGAAATCTTCAACATTGAGAAAGACAGTGACGCATCTGGTTTCGTATTAATAATAACATTAGGCTATGCTGAGCTGAACACATGTGCATCACTGGGAGCTTAACCCACTAAAAGCAGTCAATGATGTGTTCAGGAATCATACTCTGAAGTTGAGCCTCACTTCTTGAAGCTCAAGGAAAGGCCACAGCAGTCAAGTGCAAGCAGGTCGTGGTGCTGGAAGAGTTAACCATGTGTGAGGAGGTCTTGGTCATGGAGGTAGATAGATGAAAAGAAAGAGAGAGACCAGAGTTCTAACGGAAGGACAACATAGCAAATGGCATACGAGAAAGGAGGGAACAGGAAACGCAAGACAGAAAAGGCCAGCAAGAAAGAGTGATCCATAGAGACACGGGTTAAAACTGAATACAGAAATGACAAAGAATGGTTGGCTGGAAGTAAATAACTGTTGGAGGTGGTGGCCTGTATGAACCACGAAAATAACAATATTTCTTCATTTGGGAAAAAAAAAAAAAAAAAAAAAAAAAAAAAAAAAAAAAAAATATATATATATATATATATATATATATATATATATATATATATATATATATATATATATATATATATATATATATATATATATATATATATATATATATATATATATATATATATATATATATATATATATAAAGAGAGAGAGAGAGAGAGAGAGAGAGAGAGAGAGAGAGAGAGAGAGAGAGAGAGAGAGAGAGAGAGAGAGAGAGAGAGAGAGAGAGAAAGGGCTTGTCTGTACAGAATCGTATGTTGTAGACTAGTAGAGAGAAGCGTGGACGCACAGTACTGGCAGCATTTCTTTATTTTCGGTTGCGTTTCGGGATAACACAATGCAATCTTCAGACCCGTCAAACTAAAAAAAAAAAAAAAAAAAGTTAAAAAAACATTTAAATACTTCTCTTGAGGAGAGGGAGGAAGTGACTGACCTGCTGGTCTACAGTGGGACCACTTAAGCTCCCGTGACACCAATACATGGACACAGACTCTATCTTGTTGTGGAGGGCTTCTATTGCTGGATGGAAACCCAAACACAAAGTATGTTAAAACTTACAAACTGTGAATTGTGTGTGTGTATCTGTGTGTGTGTTTATATATACATATATATATATATATATATATATATATATATATATATATATATATATATATATATATATATATATATATATATATATATATATATATATATATGAGTATGCAATGATAAGCAGAGAATAGAAGTAAAACGTAATAATTCTGGCAATACGGGATAAGATGATGAAGGCGAGGGGAATGAAAGCCTACCTGTGAAAATATGTCAAGGGAAACTTAATTTTTTTCAGTGTTAATTTCCATGATGCATTCTTTCCAGGGCTCCTTTGTAATTGCAAGTTGTTTGAGTTTGCAAAATATCTCATAAAGTTTTGACCACGTTTCTTTTCCCAGTCTGCCCCTCCCTCAGACTACTACTACTACTACTTCTGCTGCTACTACTATCAATACTGCTACTACTACTACACTACTACTACTACTACTACTACTACTAACCCTACTATCAATACTACCACTGGTGCTACTACTACTACTACTACTACTACTACTACTATTACTACTACTACTACTACTACTACTACTACTACTACTACTACTTCTAAAAACTACTACTACTGCTACCATCAGTACTACTACTACTGCTACTACTACTATTCTTACTACTACTGCTACTACTACTACTACTACTGTTACTACAACTACTACTAATATAATAATTATAATAATAACAACAATTATAATAACAATAATTACAGTAATAATAATAATAATAAGAAGAAGAAGAATGATGATAATGATATTGAAGAAGAAGAAAAAAAGAAAAACAAACTTGCAGTTATCATGAGAATAACAACGTGACATTCAAGAAACAAAGACAAAACAACAACAACAACAACAACAACAACAACAATAACACAAATATTCACCACCACCACTACCACCATCATCACCATCCACATCATCATTATCAAAACCCTACATGATTATTTCTATTATCATTGTTATTATTATTATCATCATCATCATTCTTATACCTAATTATCATAACAGTGTGTCAGCGTAACAAGAGTGGAGGGCGTTGGGAGGAGGAGGAGGAGGAGGAGGAGGAGGAGGAGGAGGAGGAGGAGGAGGAGGAGGAGGAGGCAGGACCGCGTGGAGTAGGAGGAAGAGAAGGAGGGAGCAGGGAAGGGCCAGGCAAGTCTCCACCAATCCCCAGCAAGTTAACCTGACCACGACCACCAATCAGCGACGAGGAACACACTTCACTGCTGAACTGGCTTTCGCTCACCGCCTAAATCACCGTGAATCTTCTCGGCCACCCCCGTACACTGCGCGGTCCAGAAACACGCCTAAAAATCACACCAGCATAGGTGAAATTGACAATAACATACTGTAGAATAACAAAATAGGTCACATTTTCCTCATTAACTCGTCGTGGGAAAGAAGAATATTAGTCAGTCATGCGAGCGAAAGATTTTGAGACGAACGGAGACGAGAGAGTGACTGGCGGAGGAGGAGGAGGAGGAGGAGGAGGGGGAGAGGAGTGAAGGAGGATGTGGGAAGTGTTAGGCAGTGGGTGGGTAAAGAGAGGAAAACACGGGAGGTAAGGGGAGGGTACAAAAGTGCGAGGCTGGGGGGGGAGGAACGGGCGGGGCTGGGTGGAGAGTGTGTGAGAGAGAGAGAGACAGAGAGAGAGGGGGCCGCCGCACCCACACAACCCGTGGCACCAACACCATATAACTCAGCGTCGCCGTGTGGCACTCTTGACTCTCCCGCGTCCCTCCCTGCCTGCCACTTCTCTCCGCGCTCTGGCTAAACGCAGAGAACACAGAGAGAAAACACTAACTTCCCCACTTCACACACACACGCACACACACACACACTCCACTCTCTCTTTCTCTTCTCTAACTAACACGATACTGAAGCTATTCCGAGTCAAATTCTGAAGTTTTGTATTCTCTAGCTTCACTCACATAAGTTTCTAAGTCCTCACGTGTCTTTAAAAGCTTGTGTATTTCGAGGCTTCTTTCTCTCTCTCTCTTCGTGCGTCTATTTCTTCCGGTCTCTTCACGTCCCGCCACCGCAGCACTCACGATGCAGACCTGGGCCAGAATCTCCACTCTCCTGCTGCTGCTTCTGCCATTCCTCCTCGTACTGACTCCTGCAGCTGAAGGTAAGCGTGTGTGTGTGTGTGTGTGTGTGTGTGTGTGTGTGTGTGTGTGTCTGTGTGTGTGTGTCAGTGCCCAGTGTTTCCGTGTTGTAAGATAATTCCGTATTTTTTTCTCTTCCGTTTATTTTTTTTTTTCCCATGAGCGATCTAACCTAACCTAACTTAACGTAACCTAGCCTAATCTGGCGTAACCTAACGTAACCTTAAGTTGCTACCTTACCTAACCAAAACCTAACCTAACCCAAGCTAACCTAACCTGATCTAGAATAATCCAACATCAACCAAACACAACCTAACTCAGTCTTACTTGGAAAAAAAAAAAAGGGTTGGTCAGGTACTTAAAAAAATAAATAAATAAAATAAATTAATAAATAAAATATGCCCACTATTGCTTTCTCGCAATAGGCTATCTAGAAAATGCCCCAGTCAACTCTGTCGATTTAGTTCTTGTGATGTCTTAATAATATCTTGTGATGTCTTAAGGTATTTCAAGTCATAGGAAGATGGAAAAGTATAATCAATAGAGAGCTCCATAGTTTACCAGTGAAGGATGAAAGACTGAATGCATGCTATGAAGACACAGGTTAATGTTTGGTACGAGGGCAAACAATAACAGGTACAAAATTCCAGAGTTTATTAGCGAAAAGGATGAAAGAGAGAAGGTTTAAGTTAAGGAAGGAGGAAAGGGAGAAGGAGGTATAGAGTTACACAATTTACTAGTGAGAGATGAAAGAGTGAATGTTCCGGTTAAGGTTAGAAAAGAGGAGAGAGAAATTGAGGTAAAGAGTTCCACATTTTACCAGTGAAAGGGATGAAAGAGTGAAGGTTTTGGTTAAGGTTAAGAGGGAGGAAAGAGAAACTGGCTGAGGGTTCCAGAGTTTACCAGTGAAAATGGAAAAAAAAAAAGTCTAAAGGTTCTGGTCAAGCGTAGAGAGATGGAAAGACGATAAAATATAGTTCTAAAGTTTCATATTTATGTTACACTTATATATTTTACACTTATCACTATCATTTGTCACATTTGTTCACATATTTCTCCTCTACTTTTAATCCTCATATACTTTTAATCCTCACCTTCCTTTATTTTATCCCCAAGAACTTGTTAACTTGCTTCTTGCAAACTGACACCGTACTTGTAAATAACCAGTGTTAATAAATGTCACAGTTTAATAATGCATGCCATAGCCTAATACAAGTCGTGGTCTCAGTAAACTGCTAAGTAAAGAGTTAACAGTAATTAGGAAGTTTAAAGAGTAAGATAGCAAATTTTATCTACACAAATACGAGGAAAAAAAAAAATCAGTGTTTCGTTTAAGTAAAAAAATCAGTTTCGTTTAAGAGTTGTTTGTGTGTCTGTGTGTGTGTGCGTCTCTCTCTCTCTCTCTCTCTCTCTCTCTCTCTCTCTCTCTCTCTCTCTCTCTCTCTCTCTCTCTCTCTCTCTCTCTCTCTCTCTCTCTCTCTCTCTCGTGTGTCATCATGTACTTTCTTCATTCGGTCATTTTACGTCTAATTTTATTCTTTACTTCCTCGTTTTTCTATTTTTGGTGATTTTTTTTCTTTTTTTGTTTATGGTTCGTCTCCTCTTCATTCTTCTTCTTCTTCTTCTTCTTCTTCTTCTTCTTCTACTTCTTCTTCTTCTTCTTTTCCTCCATCTCTTCATCCTCCCCTTTTTCATTATCCTCTCCCGCTCCTCCTCTTCCTTCTTCTCTTCCGCCGCCACCTGATTCTCGTCATCATCGCCGTAAGTGTCATTTTCTTCCTCTTTTTCGTTATCTCCTCCTCCTCCTTCCCTCGTTTTCGTTATTTCCTCTTGCTTCTCCTCCTTCTCCTCCTCCTCCTCCTCCTCCTCCTCATCATCATCATCATCATCATCCTCTTTTCGTTATCTTCTTCTCCTCTTCCTCCTCCTCCTCATCATCATCATCTTTTTAGTCATCTAAAAAAAAAAGAAAGGAAAAGAAAATATTGAGGAGGAATGACGGCAAAAGACGAGAGAGAGAGAGAGAGAGAGAGAGAGAGAGAGAGAGAGAGAGAGAACGTACACACCTGTTGCATACCTTTAATCAGCGCCACTCGCTCCACAGGTGTTTTTAAGAGCAAGGGACTCAAGGGAACACAAAGGGAGAACAAGCAGCAGCAGATCTGTTGTCCTGATTTCTTTTCATCTTCATCTTTACTCCTTGTGACTTGAAACTCCTTGTATTATTATTATTATTATTATTATTATTATTATTATTATTATTATTATTATTATTATTATTATTATTATTATCATTATTATCATCATTTCTTCATTCATTCACTCATTCTTCTTCTTCTTCTTCTTCTTCTCCACCTTCTTTTTCTACTTCATCATTTTTTCCTTGTTTTCTCATTATTATTACTGTTTACTATTTTTCCACTTTTTCTATTATATTTTCTTGTATACATAAGCATTTTATCTTTTTCTGTCTTTTCTAATTCATGTTTCCTCATTGGCATCTAACAAACTATTTCTTCTTAATTAAAAAATCTTCTTACCTTTGTTCCTATCACTGTTACTCTCACAGTTACATACAATTATCTTTGCATAATTCAAGTCTTTATTAATATTGTATTATTTTCTATAATCATCATCATTTCAATCCATTTAACTTTTATTAGCAAGTCCTTTCCTTTCATTCAAATTTTTACGTAAGAGAGACACTGGCCTAGAGCAACAAAAGGGAGGAGAGAGAGAGAGAGAGAGAGAGAGAGAGAGAGAGAGAGAGAGAGAGAGAGAGAGAGAGAGAGAGAGAGAGAGAGAGAGAGAGAGAGAGAGCGAGAGCCGAAAGGATTATTAAAAATTGGAGGATAAATGTCTTGAAACCTCCCTTTTAAATGACATTATCCACGTCAAGGTGGGACTCTATCACCTTATCTCCTCTCCTCTTCCGTCATCTTAAATTTCTTTCATTTATATTGTATGACGGTCGAAGAAACACCTCAACTGTTCAACTTTAAAATCATATACCGATTATCACCATTATTTGTATCGTTTTTTTTTATATTGTTTTCTATCTTGAAGTAGTAAATATTTTCCTTCCTCCTCTTATCTTCTTTGTTATTTATTTATTCTCATTACTTTTCTCCTTATTCGTTTGTATTCTGTTTTCCGTTTTTGTTATTCTGTTTAATTTATTTTCGTTTTCTCTCTTCCTTGTCTTTATTCTATTATTCTCTTTTTCCTCTTCTTTTATATCCCTTCCTCCATTCACTATTCGCTTTTCGTTGTTCTCTCTCTCTCTCTCTCTCTCTCTCTCTCTCTCTCTCTCTCTCTCTCTCTCTCTCTCTCTCTCTCTCTCTCTCTCTCTCTCTCTCTCCATTATTCTTTTATTTTCTTTTTTTTCTCTTTGTTAATTAACGTTTCCACTTCTATCTTCTATTACCTCCTTTCCCTTTTCCTTCTAATTTTTCATTTTAGTTTTCTTTCCCTTCTTTCCTGTTCTTTATTTATTTATTCTTCCATTATTCGCTGTCGCATTTTCTTCTCTTCTTGATTATCTCTTATTCAAATTCTTTTCTTTTCTTGTAGGCTTTAAATTTTTCTTCTCTCCTCTATAAATTACAAGTCCAATTTTGCCGAAAACAAACCATTACGCTGTGTGTGTGTGTGTGTGTGTGTGTGTGTGTGTGTGTGTGTGTGTGTGTGTGTGTGTGTGTGTGTGTGCAAGCTCATTCGTTACTTGCTTGGAGAGAGAGAGAGAGAGAGAGAGAGAGAGAGAGAGAGAGAGAGAGAGAGAGAGAGAGAGAGAGAGAGAGAGAGAGAGAGAGAGATTAAGGGAAAAATGTTCTGGAAATCCGCAATTTGGCGACCCTACACACGCACGCACGCACGCACGCACACACACACACATACACACACACACACACACACACACACACACACACAATGACTAACTCTTTAAATTCTACTGCTGTTTCTGGAAGCGATATTATTTATTTTCTTTTAGTAATTTCACGCCTTTGAATTCCTTAACACCAGAGAGAGAGAGAGAGAGAGAGAGAGAGAGAGAGAGAGAGAGAGAGAGAGAGAGAGAGAGAGAGAGAAATCCTGTCTTGTCGGTGATATATGTCTGTCTGTCGATCTATCTGTTGGTCTCTTTTTTTTGGGGGATGCCAAGAAACACAAAGGAAGTGCAAACAACAGTAAAGGGGTTTAGATAGCTTCCTTTAAATTGTGGATAAACTTTTTGGCTTCTTTTCTTTAGGGACCGACACCTCAGTAGGCTTTTTTTCTCTTCCCTTTTGTAGCCCTTGGTAAAAGACACTCCTACACAGAAGAAAAATAAAGACTGGCTATCACGAGGTGGAGTTTTGCTGGGTAAGACAAAGAGAATGAGACAGCAGCGTTTGTTAGGCGAGAGTTCATGGGTGTTCATTTGTGTCACGCGTTCGATTCTAACTTTGAGTGGTCAGAAATATTTGATGTTTTAATATGTTTGTCGTAGTTAGGGAATATGTACTTCAAGGGTAGTTTTATTACGTATCATTACCTTAAAATGTGTCTTTTTTTTTTTTTTTTTCATTGGTGTTCTGTTTTTCACTGGTGTTCTGTTTTTCACTGGTGTTCTATTTTTCACTGGTGTTCTGTTTTTCATTGGTGTTCTGTTTTTCATTGGTGTTCTGTTTTTCATTGGTGTTCTGTTTTTCACTGGTGTTCTGTTTTTCACTGGTGTTCTCGCATTAAATTCTAACTTGAGTGGCGAGGAAAGTTTGCTGTTTTGTTATATCTGTCCTGCTGAAGAAATATATACTTCGATGATAGATTTTACTGATTGTCGTCACTTTCAAAGACGAACTAAGCAATTTCTTTAGCTTTTCACATGCTGCTCTGGCAATGAGCGGCAGACACCGTTAAAGGTTCATTGTGCTTGTTTTTCCCATGAGTTCTTCAAGGGTAATTTTTCTTTCAATAAACTACTACTTTTTCTTCCATTATAAACTAACTAATTTCTATTATTTTTCACTAGTGTCCTCTCAGAAAATTCCAACTTGAGCACCGAGAATAGTTAAGATGCTGGATTATATTTGTCCTCTTTAATCGAAGGTAATTTTTGTTAAATATTTTCACTTTCATAAGCATTTTTTTTTTCTTTAATTTTCCTTGGTGTTCTCACAAGAAGGGCGGCGAACAACGCTAGACTTCCTTGTATTTGTCGGAGTTGGGAAGATATATACGAGTATACAGTGGATTTTTTTTTTTTTTTTTTATTCGGCTTCGTCATTTTCGTGAATAAATGAAGCGATTGTTTCTACTCTTCACTGATGCCCTTGCACTGAATTCCACCTTGAGCAGCGAAGAGCGTTAGTCTGTTTTTAAGAGAAGATTAGACAAGTTTATGGATGGGGATAACAGATGGAAATAGGTAGGAGTGTTTCATACAGGGACTGCCACGTGTAAGCCTGGTCGCTTCTTGCAGCTTCCCTTATTTCTTATGTTCTTATGTTCTTATGTTATACTTGTGCTGGTTCGGAAATACGTTCTCCAAGGCTACTTTTCATCCAATATCATTACAGCCTAAGTAATTTTCGTTATTTTTCACGGGTGTTCTCGCGTTAAATTTCAGCTTGAGCGGTGAGAGAATTTAAAGCTTTATTATATTTGTCCTATTTAGGAATACATACATCGAAGGCAGTTTTTATTTAACATCTACTGCTTCATAAACAAACTAGGTAATTCCTTCTAGTTTTATTGCTGCTCTCGCACTGAATTCTAACTTAACTTGCGTGGAACGTTAGACTTCATTTAATTTTTCCTACTTAGAAAATACGCTCTTTAAAGGTTATCTTAAATACGTTCTTTAAAGGTTGTCTTAAATACGTTCTTTAAAGGTTGTCTTAAAATACGTTCTTTAAAGGTTGTCTTAAATACGTTCTTTAAAGTTTGTCTTAAAATACGTTCTTTAAAGGTTGTCTTAAATACGTTCTTTAAAGGTTGTCTTATCCAAAAATCGTTCGAAAGTAAGTATTTTTTTTATATTTTTCGCTGATTTCCAACTTGAGGGATGAGAAGAGTTAGATGTTCTGTTATATTTGTCTTAGTTTATCGAGACGTATGTACTTCGGTGGGAGTTATTACTGCATATCATTGCTTTCATGAACGAAGTAATTTTTTTTTTACTTTTCGCTAATGTCTTCGCACTGAATTCTAACTTGAGTGGCGAGCAACGTTTTTCATTGTATTTTTACTAACTACGAAATACAGTCCTAAGTGTACTCTTTACTAATTTAGTTTTTATAATGTTGTTCTCGCACTGAATTCCAACTTAAGCGGCAAGCAACGTCAGGTGTCCGATTATATTTGTCATAATTAAGTAATGCATATTTTAATTAACGGTACTTTTTATTGAATATGAATATCATTAATTTCATAAAAAAAGTAGTTTTTTTTTTCTACTTTTCTAATTCTAATCTGAGCAGAAAACGATGCTGGATATTTTGTTATATTACTTTCGTGTTGGTTAAAAATACATTTATCAAGGGAGGCTTTCACTGAGTGTAGTCACTTTCATAAACAAACCAAGCATATATATATATATTTTTTTGTTTTTCAATGATCCCTTCGCACTGAAATCTAACTTGACCGGGACGCGACGTTAGAAAGGCGTTTTCAGGAGTACCTTTTATTGAATATCATTCCTTTCACACTCTAAGAAAGGCCACAACAAATACAGCAGCAGCAGAACACAGTAAGCGACGTGAAGCTGTTACCGACGCGGACACACACACACGCACGCAGGCAGACAGATAGACGGATACACGGAGAGACGGACAGGAGCGGGTGGTCGCTTGTTTGTCCAGCGGACGCCAATAATTGATGCAATAAACAAAACAAAGGAAAACAAACTTGTGTACGTCGACTCTTACAGTTGAAATACTGAATTCACTGCGCGCGTCACCACACACACACACACACACACACACACACACACCTATCACTTTCCTGATTATATTATTGAGCACTTCAGTCATCAGCGTTTGTTGCTTCAGTCAGTCACAATTTTCGTAGCGGCGGCGAGGCTTGGCGGCAACTCGGGTACTTGGTGTATGGCATGGCAGGGCACGATGCGACGCCCCGAGAACGGCTCACCGTCCTGAGGGTTGCATGGGTTAGCGGCGGGACGGATCACGTCGCGACCCTAAGAAACATTCGCGATTTAATGATAGTGAAATGTTTAATTGACAGTTTCCGGCGCGGAGCGGGGAAGGATATGTTGGGGCAGCCAAGACTGCCGGTGAAAGGCGCATTCATTACTATAAAATACTCATGACATGCCGCGTGTGTTGAGGCGATGGCTCAGCCAATTACTGTTTCTATACATGTCAATCTATTTTCTCAAGAATCTATTCATTTATTTGTGTATTTCGGAGCCACATTCGCTCCGCAGCCACACAGTCTGTCCTCACCCCCACACTCATGAAACTTTTAGTAAGTTATTTAGTGGCATCAACAATAATCGACTCAGGGGTGCATTGGCTTGTGCACGCTACTGATCGCGCCCCAGGTTCGAATCCGGGCTTGGGCAATCGGCACACGCCTCACCCAGCTGTTCATCCTTTCTTCGGGTTGGTTGATAAATGTGTACCTGAGGAAACCTGAGGAATGTAAATTGTGGAGGCGTGGATGTCCCTGTGGCCGGGCGGTAAGGGAAGCCACCCACCACAGACTCACATGCTAATCCTTCATATTCTTAAAAGTTTTGGCGTCTTACCTCGACTAACTTCAACAGGCCCTAGTGGAAGTTACTGAGAACTTCAAGAATGTTCGTATGATTCAGGTGATAGTTTAACAAGGATTCTGCACTGTCAGTAGGGGAAGCACTCTGAGAACCTGTATCAACACAGCTGCAGCCTTTAAGACGGAGATGAGCGCTGAGGCCACGAGCAGCTATAGCTTATACCCTCCAACTTTACCTTCCCAAAGCTTATCAACAATGATTAATACTGGTGTACTTTAGTGGCTAAACCAAAAACACAGATCATGCTGGACAAACTTATAATCTTGGCCCGCCACGCACGGACAGTACCAGTACCCTCGGTTTTTCAGACAGTACGCTGCACCCTCCCTCGCAGCTCACACCCGCAAAAGTCGTACTCACCGGCTACGCTACACAGACCACAACCACCCATCCACTCACCCATCCACTCAGCCATCCACCCAGCCATCCACCCACACCAAAAAAAAAAAAAAAAAAAAAAAGTGACAAAACAAGAGGCAAAAGGCCCAGTAAGTACAAGAGGACGAAAACAAAAGTATTAGCAAACATGCAACACAACACAATACAACGCAGCACGCCACGGCACAACACAGTGGGGTTCTCAGCCTGTGCCGCCACCTCCACCATCACCACCACCACCACCAACACCAACACCGCCACCACTACTACAACTACTACCACCGCTATTAACTCCAATACTATTATTATCACCACCACTACTGCTGCCACCATCACCGCCACCACCACTACCATTTCCACCATCACCACCAATAACAACACAAAGAACAATAGCAGTGAAGAAGCTTACGTAACGATGATAATGATAAAAAAAAGAAGTTAAAATTAAGGAAAAAATTAAGAACAACAACAATAAGAATAGGAGTAAGATTAAGAGTAATAATAACAATAATAATAATAATAATAACAACAACAATAATAACAAAAAGAAAAAGAAGAAGAAGAATGATTATAACAACAACAACAACAACAACAACGAGAAAGTGACGCCCAGCACTTGGAAAATATGAAAGGAGATAAAGAAGATGAATTAAAGATAGAAGCGAGTTAACAGAGAGAAGACACACAGATAAAAGGAGATGCGAGAGAAACAGGTTCAGACCGAGGAGGAGGAGGAGGAGAAGGAGGAGGAGGAGGAGGAGGAGGAGGAGGAGGAGGAGGAGGAGGAGGGTGTGGGAGGAAAAAGAACATTATAAATTCATAGACATTATTTCCTTCATAACTGTGTATGAGAGAGAGAGAGAGAGAGAGAGAGAGAGAGAGAGAGAGAGAGAGAGAGAGAGAGAGAGAGAGAGAGAGAGAGAGAGAGAGAGAGAGAGAGAGAGAGAAACTGTTAAAGTAGATAATCTACTTGTGAACACACACATACACACACACACACACACACACACACACACACACACACACACACACACACACACACACACACACACACACACCACACACACACACACTGCATTATTCAGGAAGATCAAGAAGCGTCACAATTCGTCTTTGCACGCACACACACACACGCACACACACGGCATTCCTGTGTGTGTGTGTGGGTGTGTGTGTGTGTGTGTGGGTGTGTTTCTAGATGTACCTCAGGCAAAATCACCCCAAGAACAATTAACAAATAGACAGAGACACGTACATATTTGACTAGATGAAGAGAAACTGAAGTAAAAAAAAAAAGGGAAAGGAAAAGGTCATATTAAAAAGCAGGAAGGTAATACACGTTCATAATTATACGTAAATAGCTTAAAATAATACAAATAGAAGTCATGTGAATTATAAAGTATGCATTATGGCGTGTAAATAATTCATACAAGTAACTTTTCTACTCCTCCTCCTCACCACCACCACCACCACCACCACCACCACCACTACCATCATGCAACTGAAAGGAAGCTAAGGACTAATTAAATTTTCTGCTGCTACAACCACTACCCTCACTAACGATAATGCCAGTAGTAGTAGTAGTAGTAGTAGTAGTAGTAGTAGTAGTAGTAGATTTAGTAGGGGTTAGTATCCTCTACCATACTACAAGCCATCTTTTGCATTCTTTCTCCGCCTCCTACACTCTTCCCAAGGTTGGTGAGCGAGAGAAACACATTTTTTTCAGTTTTTCTTTCCTCAGAGTGTTGATGGGGAGTTAAAAGTGCGGCGTTCATACCCCTCTTAGGTCCGCGTCACACTACCTCACACCGCCTCACAGTGCGTTCGGGGAAGTTGCGTGTCATCTGTGGCGTCACTTCGTCCGCGGGGGTGGGGAATAAAATCGGAGCTGCCAGATACCCTTCCGCGAGACGTGGCCGCTGTTTCCTGCTAGTTATGAATCAGTATTTGTATATGTGTTTTTGGGGTCGCCGGATGGTCCTTAGACGTACGGATTCGAATTCTGGCCAGGGAGGACATCAACTCGGGGGTAACGGTTCCCAAAACGCTACAACGCAAGTCATTTGTTACCAGCCACCGTCCTTTGCCTAACAGACTAGGAAACACTGGCAGTAAAAGCGAGAATTATGTAAAGACGTCTTGAATTACAGAAATGATGCGGTTACCAAAAAACTGACTGAAATTTATTAATAATTTTCTCATCCTGCAAGACGTCTCAGCCGTACGTGTATAATATTGCTGAAGTTTACCACAGACCTCGGGCAACAGCATCTCACGGAAGCACTCACATTCCCGCTTCATGCTAGCCGGGTGTGTTTCGCCGCCACTGATGACGCAGTCCCTCCCCAGACAGACGTAAGAAACAAGGAGTGAGGAGCGGGCCAAGCAAGAGGCGGCTAGGTTTCCGTGGGTGGGTGGCAACTGGCGCCGGCGTGGTTCAGCTGGATACGAGTGCAGGGCTTGTATTCAGAAAGGCTTTGCTCTCTCACCACAGCCACACAGATGATTAGTCGGGTTCTCAAGAGTTTTTCTTCTGTTAATGTAGAAATCTCATTAAACTGTCACTACAACCATAACACACCCTTGAAAATCCGTGATACTTCAACTAGAGCCTCTTGAAAGTATCTCTAGAGTGTTTCTTCTGTTAATGTAGAAATCTTGTTAATCTGTTACTACAACCATAACACACCCTTTAAAAATCCATGACACTTCAACTAGAGCCTCTTGAAAGTAGTGTAGGTGTGGCGTAGAAGTATTTCACTAAGAAGCAGATGTGGGGAGCACTCATCGCTACCCGGTTGGTGTGGTGGTCTTGTCTAGAACTCCTTGGGATTTGTATATCTTCTTATGCTTCCAATTGACACAAATCATTAGTTTGCGCACCTGTGAGACTGTCGTGGGCACTGGAGAACACTGACACTCCTTACGGTGGCCTGATGTGGGCAGCGGTGGTGTGAGGCGTCTCAGCCCTATCAGCCTTGACCACCAGCTGCTGCCATCATAACCCATGGCATAAATCCCTGTTATCTAGACCTGTTGTGCTCACAGCTACCCACCATGTTTCCTTCCCAGTTGTTCTGGTGTGAGGTGGTGAGCTGTCCTGTGCCACTCTGTCATGGCCATTTCTGTCATGGTGATTTCTGATGAGCAAACGTAAGATAAAACAAAGATAGATCTTTACACAAAAATTATTTAATCGCATATAAGTAATGTAAGAGTACGTAATCGTAAACCAAGTCAGTAAAATGTAATATAGATAGATAAACTGATAGATAGATAGATAGATAGATCATGTCGTAAAAATGATGACAATATACAACTTTAAATCAAGAAAGCAAATTTTCACTAAATTTTCACTGAATTTTCACTAAAACTAATGCATAAAATCACAAAACACTAAACGCTCATTAGAATTACCTCAAAATTTCTTACAAAAGGAAATGTAAAATGAAAAATAAATAAATAAATTAATTAATCAATTAATTAATTAAAACAGCGAAAATGAATTATCTATTACTTGTGTGTGTGTGTGTGTGTGTGTGTGTGTGTGTGTGTGTGTGTGTGTGTGTGTGTGTGTGTGTGTGTGTGTGAACAGGGACTGCCACGTGTATATCTAGCAGCTTCTCTTATTTTCTTATGTTCTTATATACTTATGTGTGTGTGTGTGTGTGTGTGTGTGTGTGTGTGTGTGTGTGTGTGTGTGTGTGTGTGTGTGTGTGTGTGTGTGTGTGTGTGTGTGTGTGTGTGTGTGTGTGCACGTACCCACCTACGCTTTTTCAAAGATCAATAAATGTGACAAACGATCAAAAACATTCCACTACCCACATAACCTTTCCCCATCCCTCTCCTCTGCCTCTTCCATCCACCTGCCTCTCTCCATCCCTCCACCCAGCCACCACCAGCGCCACCAAAACAGTAACACCCATCCATGTAACACAGCTTAGGGATTACACTGTCTAATCACTTCCTAATGAACACCAATAATTAACCAACCTTTCCAGACACACACGATAAACTCATTACTAGCAGATCATCCATCGCCGCCATTATCAAGAGAGAAAATACTGGAAGCCGTAATTGAGCTAAAAAAAAAAAAAGAGTGGGGGGAAATTAAGGTGTAAGTTAAGAACAATGTGGTAAAAATATGAAGAAACAAGAGTGTGTCATCTGCTTTTTTTTTTTTTTTCTCGTCTGGCCAAAAAGCCGCCTTCTGATTGGATAAAAAATATGGAAGGCGTCTGTGATTGGCTAACAAAGCGAGGAGTGTTTCTGATTCGCTGGTTAACAAGGCTTGGGAGAGAGAGAGAGAGAGAGAGAGAGAGAGAGAGAGAGGAGAGTGAGAGAGAGAGAGAGAGAGGAGAGGAGAGAGAGAGAGAGAGAGAGAGAGAGAGAGAGAGAGAGAGAGAGAGAGAGAGAGAGAGGAGAGAGAGAGAGAGGAGAGAGAGAGTTTCATAACGATATTTTTTTTTCGTTTCTTTTTGTATATGATAAAATAATGACAAATATTAAAACAATTATTGCCGCTACCTACTACTACTACTACTACTACTACTACTAATACTACTACTACCGTTACTGATACTATTATCACTACCATTACTATTACTACTACTACTACTATTGATAATACATAAACTACAATTACTATTACAAATGAAAATAATGAAGTTTACAAGTCTCTCTCTCTCTCTCTCTCTCTCTCTCTCTCTCCCTCTCCTCTCTCTCTCTCTCTCTCTCTCTCTCTCTCTCTCTCTCTGCACATCACCAATAATCCTCACCATCACATCACATTACAAAGCATCAATTACAAATATTACAGGAGCTTAATATGATTTCTGTCTTGCTAATGTCACTACTAATTAATATTTTCCTGAGTGTTCTTAAGAATGACACGATAAATTAGGTTTTCTTTAATTAATCCCTTCTTCCTCTTTCTGTTTTCCCTCTTTGGTTCTTCTCTCTTCAGCTTATCCTTTCTCTGTCGGTCTGTCTGTCTGTCTGTCTGTCTGTCTGTCTGTCTCTCCTCTCTCTCTCTCTCTCTCTCTCTCTCTCTCTCTCTCTCTCTCTCTCTCTCTCTCCTCTCTCTCTCTCTCTCTCTCTCTCTCTCTCTTGTGGTCTTGTTTGTAATTTTGAGGTTAATCCGATTAGTGACAATAAGGAGAGCGTGGGAAGATTTTGCTTTTGTCTGTTTTTTTTTTTTCTTTTTTCCTTCTCTTTTTCTTGACTTAATTCTATTCTGTTTTTTTTTTTTTTGCTTTTCTTAATTTTATTTTTTTTATTTTTCTTCCTTCTTTCTTTCTTCCTTTCTTCTTCTTTTATTTTACTTTTTCATTTTTTTCTTTTTTGTTTTCCCTTTTCCTTCTATTCTTTCACTTTTCTTTTTTTTCTTTACTTTTCTTATTTTCTTCTTTCTTTCCTTCTTTCTTTTTCTTTTATTTATTTTCCTTGTTTTTCCTCTTTTTCTTTTTATGCTTTTTTGTTTTTGTTTTTGTAGATAATTACAGTAAAAAAAATATTGAGCAATTAAAGCGTTAAAGGCGATTGAAAGACTGCCCTTCCGTTAGCCCGGGACTGCACCAGCGGCCTTCTTCAACAGGCGGAGTTCATCGATAATTAGTTTTTATGGGTTTCTGTTGCTATTCAGACGCGAGGAAGTGACAATATACAAATGACGCGAAGGAAACAAAAAAGATGTCGAGCGGTGACTTCATTTTCCTTCTGGGGTCCCAAAACTGCATCAGCGGCCCTCTTCAGTAAGTAAAGTGTAGATTTTATAGGCCTTTTTTTTTCTGCATTGATTTAGGTTAGCAGGGCTGTGGACAATATGGAAGCGACTCGGGTGAAGCAAAGTATTCAGAAAAGTTGTCAAGTAGTGTTCTTCTGTGGCCACAAGACAGCACCAGCGACCCTCTTAAGTCAGCAAAAGGGTCACTTTTATTGGTCTTCTTTCTGTGAGGAAGCGAGATTATAGAAACGACGCGGATGAAGCAAAGTGTTCAGAAAAGTTGTCAAGCAGTGTCCTGTGTCTCTTCAGTAAGCAAAGGATCAGTTTTATTGGCCTTCTTTCTGTAGCTATTCTGACTTGCGGAGAAGTGACAGTACAGGTGAAGAGAACGCGAGGAAAATGAAGCAAAGCAAACAAAACATTCGAAGCCAGTCCTTGTTGCGGAAGCTTCTTGCCTCCGTAAAACTACAAGCCTTATAGATTACAACGCTTTCCCTTCCGACAAAAGACCCATCTCACTACAAGAAATGGGAGTCTTCTCATTATTCTCCAACCTGAGCAGACAAACGCTAGACAACCCTCCACCAAACCGGAACAAACTACAAGCCTTACAAGTCACATCGCTTTCCTCTCTGACAAAAGATCCGCCCCACTTAAAAAAAAAAAAAAAAAATGTAAAGAAACGAAAGCCTTACCAGTATTCCCCGACCAAAGCAGATAAACGTTAGACAATTTCATTAAGATGGAACTGCCATCATTTGCGTTTCTATTTCTACACTACCTCGGCAGCTTACCTTTAATCCTTTCACTCTTATCTGACACTTAATCACAGAGCATTGAGACGGTTTCCTTTTTCATTCTACAGCCAGTATTCTCCAACCAAAGCGCACAAACGCCAGGCAAATTCACTAAAACAGAACCACCATCCTTTGCTTCTCTTTCCCCACAGTAACTGGGCTGTCTATCTTTACTCCTTTCACTCGTACCTAACAATCAAAACACTCAGGCAGTATTTTTTTTTTCTACAGCCAGTATTCTTCAACTAACGGAGACAAACTTCACTAAACAGAACATCCTTTGCATTTCTACTCCTACCACCCTTGGGACTGCTTGTCTTTAGTCTTTCATTTCATTATCAGGCAGAGTTCCTGTATAAGAAAGCACTCAAGACACTTTACTTTTCATTCAATAGCCAGTTTTTCTCCAACCTAAGCAAACACTAAAACAGAAGACCATTTGCATTTCCATTCCTGCAATGCCTGGGGCTGCTAACCTTTTCCTCCTTTCACTCTCATCTAACCCTTCCTTAAACACAAAACACCCAGAAGAGTATTCCTTTTCCTTGTACAGCAATATCGTAACATAGAAGTACTTAGGTATGGAAAATCTTACTCTTTCCAATTTATTTTATTTTTCCTCTTATTCCTTTCATTATTATTTGACAGTTTCCTTAATCGCAAAATACTCAAAACAGTATTCCTTTTCCGTTGTACAGCCATTTCTTAACAATACTAGGCTGTACTTTAGTTGTATGAAAAATTTACTTCTCTATTTCCTTTTTCCTTTCCTAGTTCCTTTAAACAACCCTTTCACTGCGACACGAAACAATTAGCAGCACTAGAAACTGCGTGAAGTTTTTTATATGCATCTTGCAATTTTTTTTTTTTTTTTTTTTTGCCATTAAACTACTACTGCTTACTACTACTACTACTACTACTACTACTACTACTACTACTACTACTACTACCACCTGTCAGACATTTCCTTAATCACTTTCCTCTTTTTTTGCTTTTTTTTTCCCTCCTCTCCCTATATTACACGCTTTTCTATCTCTCCCTTATATGTAGTTTTCCTTTCCTTTCTTCTCTATTTTTTTCATCTTATATTATCTTTTCCTTCTCTCTCTTTCTTCCGTCACACACAGGTTTCCTTTCCTCCCTCTCTATCTCTCTCTCTCTCTCTCTCTTCTGTCACACGTCTCTCTCCTTTCCTCCCTTCTTTTTCATTTTCTCTCCCTGTATTACTTCGCTATCTCTCACACACACACACACACACACACACACACACATATATTTCCTTTCCTCTCCTCCCTTTCATTTTCTCTCCCTGTATTACTTCTCTATCTCTCCCCTCCTTCCGTCACACACACACACACATATATTTCCTTTCCTCTCCTCCCTTTCATTTTCTCTCCCTGTATTACTTCTCTATCTCTCCCTTCTTTCCTTTCCTCCCTTCCATTGCTCTGTCCCATTTCGACAACTATTGCTTTGCTCCTCCTATTCCAATTTGTCTTTCCTGCATGTGGTTATAAATATTTCATCCAGCAATTTGAGTCTTCTGAACAGATGCACATCGCAGTGAAAGGATCAATTCGGTTATTCCACTCCTTCTATTTAAAAGGGTCACGGGGAGGAAGTTAAGGCAATCACGTTAATCTTATGCATAAATACACGTGAGAAAATTAACGTGTATATTAACCACCTACGTATTTTTATTTTCATTTTTAAGTGTCTATTTATTTATTTATTTATTTATTTGTTTGTATTATTCTCTCCATTTATGAGTACATTTGCAGGAGTGCTTTCTCTCATCCTTGACTCATTCGCATCCTGTTTTGCTAGAGAGAGAGAGAGAGAGAGAGAGAGAGAGAGAGAGAGAGAGAGAGAGAGAGAGAGAGAGAGAGAGAGAGAGAGAGAGAGAGAGCGTGTGGGAAGAGAGAGGTAAGTAAGGAAGGAGTGAAAATTAGTTTCTTTACCTTAGCTAATCCTTGAGCGCCACCTGCCAACGACTAAGCTAATTAAGGAAAAACGCGTAGGTGAAATAGACAGGTGAAGAGGAAGAGGAGGAGGAAGAGGAGGAGGAGGAGGAGGAGGAGGAGGAGGAGGAGGAGGAGGAGGAGGAGGAGGAGGAGGAGGAGGAGGAGGCAAGGTTTGGTTAGGGAACAAGTGTTTGGCGAAGATGGTAAGGTAGGCTGGAGATGACTTGTGTGTGTGTGTGTGTGTGTGTGTGTGTGTGTGTGTGTGTGTGTGTGTGTGTGTGTGTGTGTCTCTCTCTCTCTCTCTCTCTCTCTCTCTCTCTCTCTCTCTCTCTCTCTCTCTCTCTCTCTCTCTCTCTCTCTCTCTCTCTCTCTCTCTCTCTCTCTCTCTCTCTCTCTCTCATGCTAAACCAATGCTGAACTCATCAATTTAATTTTATCATCATTACTATTTTTTTTTTTAACTGGAGAAGCAAAGTTTGACAAAAATATTAAATCAATTTACTACAGTACCACTATCAACACCATCATTACTCTCGTTACTATTTTCTTCCATCAACTTTTCGCATTTCTCTTTGATATTTAAATGTGCTGTTCAATTTCTCGTCCCTGTTAATGACAGAAAACGGGATCTGTTCATGAAAAAACTTAAGGTGACAGTTCCACTTTTCGTAATCCACAATCTTCCCCATCTGTCCCCTATCCACTATTTCAAACCCTCCTCTCTGATCCACCTTCCATTGAAATACCTTTTTCCACTAAACCATCAGTCAAGAAATCCCCTTAGTTTTAGTCCACCTCTTGAATTTCTCTCCCATTTATTATTCTTTTGTTTAGCATCACTGTTTTTAACCCTTTCCATGCTAATGGCACACCTCTCCTTAATCATTAACCCCTCTTGATACATTCTCTTGTTTTACAGCGTAACATTACGAGTATATTGGCTGGGAATTGTAATATTTATATTAACTTTTAATTCCCTTCTTTTTATATCGATATTTATAAAGATTTCGTACATTGTTTTTGTTTTTAGTGCTGTGAATAATTGCATATCACAGTGAAAGGGTTAAGGTGTGTTTTATAGGTATTTCCGGATGGTTCTCTAGTACTAGTGAATTTGTGCTTCTTCTATTACTGTGTAAAGGTGGTGGCCAAGGAAACACCATTGTAATGCTGCTGCGTTATATTAATATAAATAAACTGTACAATATGAATAATGAAGTGAGTCGCCAGAGGCCGCACGTCCGCCAGCAAGGCTGGGCTGACGAGGACTACCCATGTCCGCCACCGAGGCCAGGCGGACACGGACTACCAAGTGGGTTGGTTGCTAGGCCGGCCGGCTCAGGTCACTGCCGGGGCTGGCGTCCGGAGACAAAGGAATGAGGGTTGATCTCACTCCCACGCGGGCGGCCAGAGGCTTGGCGTCAGGTCCCAGGGGAAGGGTGCGCCATGGAATGTGGGCGGCAAGAGTGTGGGCGTGTGTCCCCACGCCAGCACACTGTCTTATGCCATTCTTTTGCTTATTTCTTCGTCTCTCTTGCTTTCTTCAATGTAGTGTTTCCATCTTATCATGGGTGTTCTTTGCATTCCTGTCAACTCTATTCTTTCGCTCATTCCTTTGTTTCATGTCTTCTTTAATGCAGTCTTTCCACCTTATCCTGGATCTTCATCTTTGCATTCCTATCACCTCTATTCTTTCGCTCATTCCTTTGTCCCTCGTGTGTTCTATAGTGCAGTCTTTTCACCAAATTCTAACTCTTCCTCTTCTTCACATTCCCACCATCTCCATATATATCTATGGCTTCTTTGGCAACGTGCCGCTTTTCATTTCTTCTTCTCAGATTATCAAACCTTCTTAGTCTTGCTTCTTGAACTTTCTTAGACACTTCCATGACTTCCCTGATATATTAATTTCGGTTGATATTTAAATAACATAACGTTTATATTCAGTTCATTAATTTCACTGCTGATTCTTTCATTGTTTTGATATGAAAAGGCGTCATGTTTTGCAGAGAAATACGCAGTCAGTGTCTGGAAATTAGTAGATCAAGGTTAGGACATATGAACATGAGAAAATAAGGGAAGTTACAAGAAGTCATCAGGCGTGGAGGTGGCAGTCCCTGTACGTAACATACCTACCTACTAACAACATCTATCATCCTGTTTTCATTTTTCTTTTACCTTGGAAGAGCTGATATGTTGATTATTTTTTTCCTTTTTTTTTGTAGTTCTAAATGTAGTTCTAAATATTTTATTTTATTTTTTTTCCAACTCGTTATTTTAATTTAAAATCTCTTTTATACAAGCCTATTGTAAGACCCTACTGTTCTCATATCTATAATCCTATTTCCATTTTTGTAGTACCTTGGAAGAGCTGATATGATGCTTATTTTTTTTTTCTTTTATAGTTCTAAATGACAATATCTATTTTTTTTCCAACTCGTTATATTTAATTTAAAATCTCTCTTATATAAGCCTACTGTAAGGCACTATTGTACTTTTTTTGTATGATTAAAGCATTAGAATTTGAATAATGACCATCATTTCCGTAATTTCTTAACCTGTCCTTTGTTGTCCTCCAAGCATCACTCATTTCTTTTCTTATCCATCCTTCTCACTCCACGCATCGCTCATTTCTTATCTTATCCTTCCTTCTCACTCCTTGCACCACCCATTTCCTATCCTGTCCTTTCTTTTCACTCAACACATCACTCATTTCTTATCCAGTCCTTTTATATCACTCCACTCAACACTCATTCCTTATCCTCTCCTCTTCTTGTCACTCCTCACATCCCCTATCAGACTCACTGCAGCTAACCCACCTATCTCCCTTCAGCTTCTGTCAAGGGTCGCCACAGCTAATCAACCTTCTCCAGCTTCAGGTCATTCACGCTTAATGCCTGTCCTGTCTTGATTATTCTGATTCCTACTGTCATTTTTGCAGCAAAGGGTATTTTTAGATTCAATATGATTGTTAGAGTTTGGTAGTTTGTTTTATTCATTTATTTTTTCTTTATTTGCAACCAGTGCTGTCTTGCATGACTTGGGTCGGTCAGCACGTCTGTTGATGTTTGTTCTTCTTCTATGATTTTGTCTTCTTCTTCTTCTTCTTCTTCTTCTTCTTCTTCTTTTCCTTCTTGTTCATCTCATTCTTCTTTATCTTCTCCTTATTCTCCTTCTTCTTCTTCTTTCTCCTCTTCCCTTTTCCATCCCCTCCTCCTCCTCTTCCCTTTTCCATCCCCTCCTCCTCCTCCTCAGGTAGGAGTGTTTCATACAGGGACTGCCACGTGTAAGCCTGGTCGCTTCTTGCAGCTTCCCTTATTTCTTATGTTCTTATGTTCCTCCTCCTCCTCCTCCTCCTCCCTTAAACTGCTTCCACTCATAAGAACTAAACTAGCACTTGATGTAAGGAGTTCACACACACACACACACACATACACACGCACACGCACACACACACACACACAAACACACACGCACAGCGAGAGAGAGAGAGAGAGAGAGAGAGAGAGAGAGAGAGAGAGAGAGAGAGAGAGAGAGAGAGAGAGAGAGAGAGAGAGAGAGAGAGAGGCACACAATTTAGCAGGGTGAATTAATATTTAACAAGGTACAAGGGAGCCACACGCCACCAGGCCACCTCTCTCTCTCTCTCTCTCTCTCTCTCTCTCTCTCTCTCTCTCTCTCTCTCTCTCTCTCTCTCTCTCTCTCTCTCCACCATTCAAATCCCACCAGTGAATTATGGAAGGAAAGAATTAAATATGCAAAACTCCAGCTGGTGTCAGAGAGAGAGAGAGAGAGAGAGAGAGAGAGAGAGAGAGAGAGAGAGAGAGAGAGAGAGAGAGAGAGAGAGAGAGAGAGAGAGAGAGAGAGAGAGAGAATTAGGCAAAGATAAGCTGGTTCTTATTGTGTGATCTTCATATATACTCTCTCTCTCTCTCTCTCTCTCTCTCTCTCTCTCTCTCTCTCTCTCTCTCTCTCTCTCTCTCTCTCTCTCTCTCTCTCTCTCTCTCTCTCTCCTTCCTTCTGGTACTTAATATTTTGTCCTCTGTTTCCTTTCTCCTCCTCCTCCTCCTCCTTCCCCTCCTCCTCCTCCTTCCCCTTCTCCTCCTCCTCCTCCTCCTCCTCCTCCTCCTCCTCCTCCTCCTCCTCCTCCTCCTCCTCCTCCTCCTCCATCCCTTTCTATCTTAACACAATCATTTGTACATTTCTCTCTTTCATTCTCTTTCTCTGTTTTTTTCTTATTTCTTCCTTCTATTTCTCTCTTTTTCTCTTTTCCTGTATTATTTCTTTTTTTCCATTATCTATTTCTATCGTCTTCCATTTCTTCTTATTTTACTCCTCTCTGTCTTTTCCCGTTTTCGTTTCTTCCTTCTTTTCTTTCTACCATTTTTCCTCTTTGTGTTTTATGTATTCCTCTCATCTTTCCCCTCGTTTTCTATGTTCGTCTTTCATTGCTCCCTTTCCTTCCTCCTCTTTCCTTTTTTCTTTATTTTCTCCTCCTTTTTTTCGGTATTTTTTCTTCTCCTTCTTTTCCCCGTCGCTCATTCACTCTCTTCTATATGACTGTAAAAATATACATAATATTCCTTACAGGAGAAGATTAAACCTGTCAATTTGTTAGAGGCGTAGTGTAAGACGGGTATTTTAGACGTATTTAAGTAGCATAATGGATATAAACAAGATGCATTCATGATTTCTATATGGTTACATAAAAGATGCATAATAGGGGAGGAGGTTAAAGGTGTTAGTTTGTTGGGGAAGAGTAAATTAAGAGAGGTTATGATAGAGAGATTAAAATAGCCAAAGGGATACAGACAAGATCCCTAAGGTTAGTAATCTGGAAAGGATGAAAAGTAGCAGGTGATGATAGATAGATAGATAGACAGACAGACAGACAGAAAGACAGACAGATAGATAGATAGATAGGCAGATAGATAAATAGATAGGTAAACTGGTTGACTGAAAATGGCAACGCAAAAACGGTCACTTTGGCATCAGGACGGAATTGCAGTTAGGAACGGTGTGTGTGTGTGTGTGTGTGTGTGTGTGTGTGTGTGTGTGTGTGTGTGTGTGTGTGCGATTCATGTTCTTATCCATACACGTACAGCGTGCCTCCCTACCTGTATAAACACACACACACACACACACACACACACACACACACACACACACAGACACACACACTTCTTGATTAAACATTTCAATATTTTCCAGGTAAGTTGAAGCGAGGTGTGTGTGTGTGTGTGTGTGTGTGTGTGTGTGTGTGTGTGTGTGTGTGTGTGTGTGTGTGTGTGTGTGTGTGTGTGTTGCTTTTGAGGCTTGCCAGGATCACTGTCTGATTTACAATGGAGGAGGAGGAGGAGGAGGAGGAGGAGGAGGAGGAGTTCTGGGAAGTGAAAAAGCTGCAGGAGTGCGTTTTCAAAAGCCATATTGAAATTATACTTTTGTCTCTCTCTTCCTCGCTCTTGGCCTGTCCTTTTGTCTCTCTCTCTCTCTCTCTCTCTCTCTCTCTCTCTCTCTCTCTCTCTCTCTCTCTCTCTCTCTCTCTCTCTCTCTCTCTCTCTCTCTTTACCTGTCTGTTTAACCACCCACACCTACCCCCCTACCCTAGCCAACACTTTCCCACCCAACACACACACACACACACACGCAAAACAAAATCCCTTCTGACCCAAAATTAAAAATAAAAGGAAAACTCAGGTCATTTATCATTACTTGGGCGAGGATTAATACTCCAGCTTTGCGTTACCGGGACTCGCCTGCTCTTGTGTGTCACTCCGCTCGCAAACACAAGGAGGCGGTGCAGATAGGAGGGTGAGGGCGTTTAGCTGCTGGAGAGACTTTGAGGTGCTTACAGAAAGGTGGCTGCAGTATACGGGTCTGGTCGATGAGAGAGAGAGAGAGAGAGAGAGAGAGAGAGAGAGAGAGAGAGAGAGAGAGAGAGAGAGAGAGAGAGAGAGAGAGAGAGAGAGAGAGAGAGAGAGAGAGAGAGAGAGAGAGGGGGGAGAGAAACAGACAGACAGACAGACCGACAGACCGACAGACAGACACAGACACAGACACACACACACACACACACACAGGACAAGGTATATAAGTAAAGAAGAAGGTAAAGAAAAATAAACCAAATATGATATAGAGGAAGTAAGTAAAATGAGAAAAAAGGAAGGAAAACTGAGAAGAAAAGAGGAAGAGAAAAGAAAGGAAGAAAGAAATGAGTGGAAGAAAGGAAAAATGAAAAGAAAAGCGGAAGAAAAGTGAGGAAAAGGAGAGAGGAGAGAAAGGGAGGGAGTGAAGATCTAAGTAAACCAAGAGGAGAGAAGAAGGAAAAAATGAAAACGAGGGAGAAAAAGAGAAGGAAGAAGAGAAAGAAGAGGAAGAAGAGGAGGAGGAGGAAACAGTGTAAGCCATAAACTAACAAAGAAAAATAAAAGTAAAAATAAAACGAATGAATAATTAACTAAAACAACACACGGAAAAACAAAAACCCAAATATTTTCTGAACACGACAATCTATCATTTGTTCAAAAGGGAAAGAGCGGAAAAGAAGGAAAATAGGAAGGAAAAAAAGGAAGAAAGGAAAAGTTACAAAGTTAGACAGGCAATCTTACTTTTCTCCTCTTCTTTAGGACACAAATAATTTTTTTCCCATTGTTTGTCTGTTGTTTTTATCCCTGTCCCCTCTCCCTGTCTCCTCTCTCTCCCTGGCTCCTCTTTTCCATGTTTGCGCGTCTCTGTGTCTGTCTGTGTGTGTGTGTGTGTGTGTGTGTGTGTGTGTGTGTGTGTGTGTGTGTGTGTGTGTGTGTGTGTCGCACTGAGGGATTGCTGTACCTGGCTTTCTCATTCGCCAGAACATGGGATTGCTAAAACCGTCAAACTCTCCACACAACAGGACAGGATCATGCATAGCGATATGTGCGTGTGTGTGTGCGCGCGCATATACCTAGTTATATTATACAAGACTAGAATATGTTAGTTTAGCTCTGTGTATCCTTCATTATTCAAAGCATGGTTCAGTCCAGAGTCAAGCAGTGTTAACAATCGTCAGAGGCCTTAGTAAACACCTTGAAATCTATTAGGTTTGTTATTCGCGAAAAAAACTCTGCGGTTTGGTAATGCCACGTTTCACTAACTAACGCTCTCCACTGCCTGTGTTCAAAATAGGTCAAAATAGACTTCAATCTATCTATCTATCTATCGCTTATCTATTTATCTGTCTATCTATATATGTATCTATCACTCGTTTTATTTATCTGTCTCTCTATCTATCTACCTGTCTATTTATTAGTCTATCCATCCATCTGTGTCTCTACTTAACCATTAATCCAACTACGTATCTCTCTCTCTCTCTCTCTCTCTCTCTCTCTCTCTCTCTCTCTCTCTCTCTCTCTCTCTCTCTCTCTCTCTCTCTCTCTCTCTCTCTCTCTCTCTCTCTCTCTCTCTCTCCGTCTGTCTGTCTCGTGGCCATGACTGATTCATCAATACAAAGAAAGGTTAAAAATAATGAAGTAATGAGACAGCATGAATAAATAAGTCTTCTGCTGGTGGTAGTGGTGGTGGTGGTGTTATTGTTCTTCATTATTATTATTATTATTATTATTATTATTATTATTATTAGTAGTAGTAGTAGTAGTAGTAGTAGTAGTAGTAGTAGTAGTAGCAGCATTTAGTAATAGTACGTAATTACTATTGGCAGCTAGTAAGAGCTGCAACATCATTTTTATAAGTAGTATAGAGTTTTGTAGTAATAGAAGGAAACTGTTAAGCAGAGAAGCTGAGAGAAAGGCGTCTGAAAGGAGGAGGAGGAGGAGGAGGAGGAGGAGGAGGAGGAGGAGGAGGAGGAGGAGGAGGAGGAGATGGAGGTGGATGTGGAGGAGGAGGTGGAGGTGGAGGTGGAGGAGGAGGTGGAGGAGGAGGACGACAAAATGCAGGGATGGTAAGGCACACTGATGTCTCCAATTTCGCGCGCGCACACACACAGACACACTCACACACACACACGGGGAAAAAAACACACGCCTACACCCACCCACACAAAGAAACCCACGTACGCACACACGCGCACAAACAAACACACAGGCTAAAGACTTTAACGACATTAAAGTGCGCACACACACACACACACACACACACACACACACACACACAACTGCACTTTTGAAAACTCTTTACGAAAAATACTTGTTTGGTATATTGTGTTTACGTGTGTGTGTGTGTGTGTGTGTGTGTGTGTGTGTGTGTGTGTGTGTGTGTGTGTGTGTGTGTGTGTGTGTGTGTCATTAGATTCACAATTCATAACACATCCACCACTACCATCTCCTTTATTATCATCATCACTATTCTCCCCATCACCATCACCTCCACCACCACCACCATCACCACCACCACCACCACCACCACCACCACCCATCATTCCCATTGCATAAAGTCAAAATACTCGTAAATCATTCAAGACTAGCCAGTGGAGGAGCGTGCTCTCTGCCTCTGCCTCGTGAATTACAGTATTTTGCTTGTGACTTCTGATAGATTCTGAATTTCTTTGAGAGTTTGACATAGCCCGTAAGACTCCTTGGACCGCAGCGAGGTTTCACACACACACACACACACACACACACAAAAAAAAAAAAAAAAAAAAGTTATGTTCTGTCTTGAGTGTGCTGGAGGTAGACAGACAGACACGTAGACAGGCAGATCTATTCTTTTATTTTATTGTTTTAGATTAAATAATACGATGTGTTTTACTTGTTTACCTATTTTTGTCCTGTTATGAGTGTGCTGGAGGGAGGTAGACACAGACTTGCAGGCAGACGTTTATTGTTTTAAATGGAGTAATTCGATGTGTTTTACTTCTTTATCTATTTATGGGTATAAAGTTAATTATCTACATTATTTTTTGGGTGTTTTTTTTTTCATGTATTCTTCCTTGTCTGATTTACACACTGTGCCAGAAAAGGTTTGGTCGTTATCGTGGTCGTGTCGTTTTTTCTCCTCCTCTTTCTCTTCATCCTCCTCTTCATTTTCTTTTCTTCTCCTTCTTTGTTGTCTTTTTTTTATCTTGGTCTTTTTCTTCCCTTTTTTCTTTCTCCTTTTCTTCTTTTTCTCCTTTTTCTTTATCTTTGGTCTTGTTACTTTTTTTTCTTTCGCCTTTTCCTCTTCCTTTCATCTTATCTTGGTCTTATGTTACTTCTGTTCTTTCGCGTTTTTCTCTTCCTTTCATCTTATTTTTTTCTTTTTTCCTCCACCTCCTCCTCATCCTCCTGTATTATCCCGTGTCTCCCACTAATAGTGTAGAATAGTTACCCACACAGTCTAGTAAGAATTTCAAAGTCTGCTGCTGTTTAGTCTTCCTTTGTATTCCTTTGTACTTCTCTCCTCCTCCTCCGCATCATCATCACCATCATCTCCTTTTCCCGTCTTTTTTTTTTTTGGAACAATGCATCACAGTTTAATGACCGTCCTGCATCATATCAGAACAGCAACATCAGCAAAAGAATCTCAAAAAATAGCTCGCACTTTGGATGTAAAACGTTGACTAAAAATAATGCACATTTAAGAAAACCTAGCCACACTCCACACTCGGGTTGAAAGAATACTATCAGTGTACTTCTTTCTTACCACAGAAGGCGACTAAAAACAGGCAGAGCGATAGAACCTGGAACTCTTTCGTCTGTCACTAAAATTATATAAGGCACAATGTACCATCCTTGCTATTACTTCCTTCCAGCGGGGGTCTGTCTGGTGCAGAGATACGTATAGATGGTTTTCAGTGACATTTTGATCTTGCGTACAGAATAATTAGAACAAAACTTTTTTTTCTTTTTCTTTTCATTATTGATTTTTGCATTATTTATTTTTTGGGGAAAGATTTTTTTACTCTGGTATAGGCCCTACGTATGTCTAGCATCAATTCCAGGCCCTTTTTCTTAAACACTGTTTTTTATTCATAAAGACCTATTTTCAAATGCCACAGAAATGATTAGTCAGGTTTCTCTTCATCGATAATGCAGAATCTTAGTTAAATTATCAGCAGAGTTATGGAAACGTTCTTAAAAACTATTTGCTTTCACTAAAGCCTGTGTAAAGCTTTCGAGATAAAACGTAGAAAATCTTTGAGAATGAAATGCCTAGGTGTGTACTGTCGAGGCCAGAAGTTATGTATCCTGCATTCACTCCACCGTGTTTCGTCTTTTCTCTTAACCTAAAATCCTCTGATAAGTTGAGTCTTGCAAAACATGACAACTGAGATTCTTAACACATTAGAAAGCGATTTCCCAAACACTTCGTGGTATTGTCTGAACAACTTTTACCAGGCTCTAGTGGAAGTTTCTGAGGGTTTTCGAGGATGTTTGCAGGATTCTTGCGATAATAAAATGAGGATTCTGTAACATGAACTAGAAAAGCACTCACGAAAACAAGACAAATCATCTCTCCAAGCCTGATCATCCTGGGCCTGGTCTTCCAGGCTATCGGCGCCTTGTGGCAGGCAAAGAATCTAGAGCAAACACTTACTTAGGGTTATTGTGTAGATTTTCAGCTTGTAAGGCCGTCATGAACTTGAAATAAACCGCAAACTATTATTATTATTATTATTATTATTATTATTATTATACACACACACACACACACACACACACCTACAATGCTCTATTTATAAAACTATTTCTGCACATCCTTATCTCTACCCCTGTAAGTAACCTGTCTCCTCTTTTTCTCCCTAACAGCCCACGGATCAGTGAAAGGTGAGTGTCTCTTCTCTCTTCACTCAGCCACTTCCTCCCAAGGCGTGGTAAGTACTGCCTAACATCTTCAAGGGCATAGACAGAGCCGCCACACCGTTCCAGTATCCGCTAATCACTCACTACCTGCTTCTCGCGGTGCAATGGCCAGGTAGCAGATTTCATATTGTTCATTACGCCACAATTCACACCACACTATAAAGACAATTTTGGAAGCTACTGTACTTCAACTTGAATGTAATCGGCGAGGGAACATAAAAGTAAGATGATATAAAAGAAACTACTGAAATTTACTCCTGGTTATTGCAGTCTTCGATAAATTTAAGTCACCACTCGGCGGCGGTAAGGTGATGAGGTGGTGTGGCGGATTACTGATGACGTTACTGATGGTGCTTCAGTGTGAACAAACCCGTACCTCTTCACAAAGCACCGCCGCCGCCACCACAACCACAACCAATGCTAACGTTCCTTCTCGAATGGTTCAGCGCAAGAGCGGCTCAACTTCGTCGTCAGGAAAGGCGTGTGGTCAAACTTGGGGCCATATTCGCTTCGCTACTTTCAAAGGATTCTACGTAATTGAAATGACACTGATTTTCAAGGCTTTTTTAACGGTTTTAGTGAGAGATTAACAAGATTTCTACATTATTAACAGAAGAAACGCGTCAAAACTCGGGTAATCATCTCTGTGATCATTGAAAATAGTCGTGGTGAAAGAGCAAAGCGTTTTTTGAATACAGCCATTACTCACTTTCCCCTACAGGCATTGAATCCTACGTGACTCCTTTGATGTAAAGTTGGAAAAAAGGAACGTTATTAATAGAGAGCATAACTGATGTCCTGAAAACTTGAAAAAAGTTAACCTTATTTCTAGAGCTTGATTGGTATCCTGAAAACTTAGAAAAGGAGTATTGCATTATTTGAGAGCAATATTTACCTCCTTAAAACTTCGAAAAAGAGTAAGTTATTATTTAAGAGCATATGTCTTAAAAACCTAGAAAAAAAGTAAATTTCTAATTTTAAGAGGATGTTTATGTCCTAAAAAAAAAAAAAAAAGTCGATGTCTGTCCTCCATAACATCTGCTTCCTTCACTAACTTATTCCGCGGACCTCTCAAGCCTCTTAACCACGACACCACTTCTATCAACATTTTTAACGTCCCTTATTTGGTCAGTGACATTTCGCGGCGCCTCGCTAACCTTTATGCACTGTTTGAGTTTCCACCACGAAGCCTTGAATTCCTTAATGCGTGAAGTCTTAAGTAAACATGACATTTTGCGGCGCTTGGCTAACCTTCGTGCATTGTTTGAGTTCCCATTACTAAGATTGAAACTAATCATAGGGTGAAGGAATTAAATCCGTAAATAGCAGTGCCACTTCAAACACTTCTTCAATAAATTCCTTAATTCGTGAAGTCTAACCTTCGTGCATTGTTTGAGTTAAAGTTTTCATTACTAAGATTGAAAGTAATCATAGGGTGAAGGAATTAAATCCGTAAATAGCAGTGCCACTTCAAACACTTCTTCAATAAGGCAAGTCTTCATAGATTCAGAGTGGAAGGGAAAAAATGTGTTTGAATGCATGAACAACAGTACTACGTCTACATAAAGGAGACACTTCCTGGTACATTCAGATTGGGAGGGAACAAATCTGTATGCCTGACCAACAGCACTTCATACACTTCTTCACAAAGGTCACTCTTCTTTATAGATTCAGGGAAGAAGAAAAATCTGTTTGAATAAATGCACACTACCACTTTCTTACACTTCTTCACTAAGGTAATTCTTCTTGGGTTCAGCGTGAAAGAAAAGAAATTTGAATGTATGAACAATAATACCGCTTCAGACACTTCACTAAGGGAACTCTTCTTAACAGTGAGGAAGAGAAGAAGCCTACTTGATAACCCGGTCCTTAGCTTCTCACTCAGCAGACACGAGACAAAACTAACACTGGTGGCTTGAGGGGACAATAAATCTGCTTGGTTATGGTCAACAGTCAATTAACTCTTCCCGCACCGCCTCCCCTACACTGTGTTTAGCGTCAATCCCTCCATCATAAGTCCTCTGATCCGGCGGCAATCCATCAGGCTTTGTAATGAGATTGTCAGCTGATCAGAGGACTTATGATTGAGGGAAAACGCAAAACACAGATGGAGAGAGGGAGGGAAGGAGGGAGTACGGCAGGGTAATAGACTTGCCTTAACGCACGGCTCCAGCTGCAGTAGCGGAAGTGCAGGAGTGTAGACAGAGTGACAGGGGAAGAAACTTATCACTCAGTATTTTATTTTTGAGCGTGAGTGAGGCTGGTCAATGGTACAACAATGGAGAAAGCCTGGCTAATCAGATGCTGCCCTCCTAAAATAACTAAAAGGTAACAAAAAATAAATAGTAATAATAAAGAAGTAACAGACAAATAGACAAGCAGGGATCTGCACAATAAAATACACAATAAAAATTTCCTTCACCGAAAAATAATAAATATATAAGCTGGATAATATCAGGAAACAAAACTTACGCTACTGACAAACTAATACAGAAGTCATTTAAATAAGTATTCCCTTCCCATAAAAAGAAAAATATATATATCCTCGTAAAAATATATTCCCGACTCTGTACGGATGAATTAAGATATCTGATAGATCTCAATGCAAGGACAATAAACTTCTATGTACAACAGCACAAACTATATGGTAATCTGTTCTGGCTACCGTCAAGTCATCCACGGTCATGACATTAGCTTGCGTCTTTCTGGGATTACCTTTTGTCCTTGGTCTGCCTCCATTGTGCAAAAGAAAAGAGTAAGGCTGTTTATGCGAGACAGAATAAAGAAATGTATGAAGCGATATAAGAAAATTGCTGAGAAGCGTGACGAAGAGGTCTGGTTTAGTAATATAATTTATATACAGTTCACATTGATGATGAAGGGAGATTGAAAGAAATGATGAAGGGAGATTGAAAGAAATGAGTCTAAGGAGGTGAATGCCAGGCAGAGAGCAGAGATATGTGAAGAAATGTGTGTGTGTGAGAGAGAGAGAGAGAGAGAGAGAGAGAGAGAGAGAGAGAGAGAGAGAGAGAGAGAGAGAGAGAGAGAGAGAGAGAGAGAGAGAGAGAGAGAGAGAGAGAGAGAGAGAGAGAGAGAGAGAGAGAGAGAGAGTCACATTGTCTCTCAGAAGAAAACGGAAGAGTAGAGAAAATAAAAGAAAGTAGACAAAACATATAACTGATAATGATAGTAGTAGTAGTAGTAGTAGTAGTAGTAGCAGTAGTTCTCGTTCTTGTTCTTGCTGTACTACTACCGCCATTACTACTACTACTACCACTACTACTACTATTACTACCATTTCTACTACTACTGATACTACTACTACTATTACTACTACTAATGATAACAATAATAATAATAAATAATAACAACAACAACAACAACAACAACAACAACAACAACAACAACAACAACAACAACAACAACAACAACAACAACAACAACAACAACAACAACAACAACAGGTCAACTCCAGATCATATTTTTCATCAAGTGTGGTTCCCAACAGGTGTTATCAGTGAACAGGTGTTAATTACGTAGTGCGTCACGGTAACCCTCAATTCTTGTTAGCGACGGTGAACACACACACATACACACACACACACACACGATTCAAGTTTATGTAATTACAGTTCAGGTTTTTATTGCTTTATATGTCAATTAGGTCTATCTGTCTCTCTCTCTCTCTCTCTCTCTCTCTCTCTCTCTCTCTCTCTCTCTCTCTCTCTCTCTCTCTCTCTCTCTCTCTCTCTCTCTCTCTCTCTACACCAAAGCGAAAACAAACAAAACCATCACGGAATATAGAAAATGTAAACAAACACTCAGTCACTGAATGCAATCCCTCCTTACTGGTGCAGTGTGACCTGTGGGCGAGAGATGCGAGTCAAGAGAAATAGCAGAATTCCTTATCAACACTTCGACTTGTGTGTTTTGTGGCTTCCTCTCAAACTAAACGTAATGTTGCGCAATAGGAGTAGAGTTCTGAAAGGCACTATTGACTGCAGAAGGACTGGTGGAATTGTCGAAGTTAGAATCTTTTTGTGTGATTTTTCCCTTATGTTGACTACTCAAAGTTAGAGGATCTTTGTCTACTTCTTTTTTACGTACAGTTTCAGAGTACAATCTTGAAAGACACAGTTGGCAATGGAAGGATTACTGGCGTACTTGGATTTTTTTTTCTTTTTAATTCTTTGGGTCTTGTTTTTGTTCCGTTATATCGTGTGTAGAATTGGTCAAGAGAGGCAACGGGTGTCATTCTTAGAAGTACTGAAAAATTAAGTTAACTGAATACATAACTTTTTTTTGTGCTTATGTTTGCGTCTCTCTCTCTCTCTCTCTCTCTCTCTCTCTCTCTCTCTCTCTCTCTCTCTCTCTCTCTCTCTCTCTCTCTCTCTCTCTCTCTCTCTCTCTCTCTCTCTCTCTCTCTCTCTCTCTCTCTGCATGTGTGTGTGTGTGTGTGTGTGTGTGTGTGTGTGTGTGTGCAATCACATTTGGGCCAATACGCTCAGCCACAGCAAATCAGTGATACTTCCGATAAAAGTGAATTAGCAGACACACACACACACACACACACACACACACACACACACACACACACACACACACACAACACACACACACCTCAATATTCTTTCGGACCCAAACCTTCACACACACAGAGCAATTACTTCCCCAGTGATCCAGTTCGCTCGGAAATCTATTTGCTGGTAGTCAACTTTTTTATTCCACACCATGACTCTCTCTCTCTCTCTCTCTCTCTCTCTCTCTCTCTCTCTCTCTCTCTCTCTCTCTCTCTCTCTCTCTCTCTGTGGATTTTATTTTGAAACACTTCTGCGCAGCACTTCTACTATTTTCAAAAGGCTCTAGTTAAAGTTACGCAGGTTTTTAAGGGCGTCTTTATGGTTCTAGTGACGTATTAAGAAAGTTTCTACACAATTAACATGTGAAACATTTGTGGTAACTCGGGTAATCATCTCTTTGGCCTTTGAAAATAATTGTGGTGAGAGAGCAAAGCGTTTTTTAATACAGGCCTCACACACACACACACACACACACACACACACACACACACACTCCATTCCCTCTCCCCGCTCTCTCTCTCTCTCTCTCTCTCTCTCTCTCTCTCTCTCTCTCTCTCTCTCTCGTTTTTACATTCTCCACTTTTCCTTTTTTTTTTCTATCCTCCAGTAATATAATAACAAACTCGCTGACACAAACTAACACTCTTTCATCGCGGGATTCTCTCAATTTAGCGCGGGACCTTCCGGCAAACTTTTCTTCAAAACACGGACACAAAAACCCACTTCCCTCGCAATATTTTTTCCGCCAGCGAGCATGCCAACTGAGATATATGCGTCTTTTTTTCATGATCCCTGTACCTGTAGTGTTTCCTTTTACTTGTCCCTATGATAAGCTATTGTACCGTTGGGATGGATACACTTGATTAGCAGTAGGCTGTAAGTTAAGGCAAAGTAGGTGACATACGGTATAGGCTAGTATTCACCATTACGATTTTCAAAGGCTACAGATAAATAGCAGGGTTCTCAAGCGTGTTTCTCCTGTTAATAATGTAGAAAACTTCTTAATTTGTCACTAGAGTCTGGAGTTGACCCGCTGCTTAAGGAGGAGAGGCGAATTCCTGAAAAAAAAAAAAAATACACAAGCCTATTCTTCCAGGTGGTTGTGCAGCAAGAGGCAGTCATAATATCACTGTGTAAGATAATTCCTTAGGTTACTGTGTATTTAAAATGTCGTTTGTATGCTGATAAGTAAGTTAATATCTATACTAACATGTGGGATTTCATTTGATCAGGCTGCCAACAAACAAATCGATTATTATCACTGTTCATTATTATTATTATTATTATTATTATTATTATTATTATTATTATTATTACGCACGAACACAAAATAAAGATAAGAATATATGCATGAAGGAAGTCTAAGCTACGTCTTTCAAGATCCTTTGTCGGCACAGTTTGATTCTCTCTCTCTCTCTCTCTCTCTCTCTCTCTCTCTCTCTCTCTCTCTCTCTCTCTCTCTCTCTCTCTCTCTCTCTCTCTCTCTCACTCCAATCGTGGAGAGTGTGACTTAGTGAGATCTTTTGATTTCTCTTTGTATTACTTTCCAAAACTAAAAGAAAAAAGAAAAACAAGAGGACAAGAAAACGAAATGGTACAAGACATTGACTTAATTCCAGACATGAACAGGAATAAACAAAAAAAATGACGAAAAAAAAGTTTTTTTTTATATATGCGTAGAAAGAACCTTTGTCTTCACAATTCTACGTGTCTTGCTTTAGGTTACTCAAACTTAACACACACACACACACACACAAACATGGAGGGCAGTCAGTCTGTTGTCTTTTCCTTTGTGTTCCTTCGTGTTTGGTTTGCAAAACGATTTCCGCCGTTAATTCCTCCTCCTCCTCCTCTTTCTCCTCCTCCTCCTCCTCCTCCTCCTCCTCCTCCTCCTTCTCCTCCCTCCTCAACCAATTCCACATCGCTAAAACGTAAAAATAACTCGATCAATGCCAAGAGAAAACTCAGGGTGTACTTAAAACACTGAGGCGCAATATTGAGGTTTCCGAGGATCGCTCTGCCGGTCTAACTAGGCTCCCACATCAAAGAAATCCATAGTAACACACACACACACACACACACACACACTCTCTCTCTCTCTCTCTCTCTCTCTCTCTCTCTCTCTCTCTCTCTCTCTCTGATTCTTCCTTCATTTGCTCTGTTTTGTGATCTTTCCTTCACTTTTTTTTCCTCCTTTCCTTTCACCATTTCTTCTGTTTCATCCGCTCTCTCTCTCTCTCTCTCTCTCTCTCTCTCTCTCTCTCTCTCTCTCTCTCTCTCTCTCTCTCTCTCTCTAAGCCCCGGGAACAATTAACACACACAAGTCTCCCTCCTCGCCACAACTTGCTAAATTCCTCTTCCTTGCTGGGTCTATTGCCTCCTGTGCCCTGAACCCCCGACGCTCTCCGTGCCTCGACCCACCGCGCCTCGCACTCGCCACGCCTGGTATCTCTTATCTCTTATCCACCATCATTACCCCTCACCAGTAGCATGTACAGTGTGATGATCCGAAGCGTTTTGTATTTGTGAACCACCGAGCATAGATTAATTTCGTCCAGCATCTACTGTTTGAGTTCGCACTGGCCAATGGGAACAAAAACTTCGAGAAAAAAGACAGTCTGAGTGGAAGTCCCCAAAGCGAAGTTAAAAGAGTTATCAGATATTGGAATACAAGAAAATAAGGGACGTTACAAGAAGCCATCATGCCTACACGTGGCTGTCCCCTGTATGAAGCATGTCTACTTATTTCCTCCTATCATCCTCATCCATAAATATGTCTAATCTTTTAATGCTCCCTAATGACTCAGTATTAACAACCTGATTATTTACTAAGTCCATTCCATTCATCTACCACTCAAAGATAAGCGTCTTGAAACCTCTATCTTGGAAGGGTTCAAATCATGGGAAGGAAGGGTTAAGCCATCTAGGTACTGGCGTCCACTCTGTTCACACCTTGCTGTCATTTGTTGCTGAGTAAAGCATTATGATGACGAAGGCCTGTACTTCACGTTTTACCACACACACTTCCAATGTTATACACTCACACATCATTCTTTTCCTCTTGGTTTTCTAGGGAAGCGTGAAACAGGACAAGTCTCTTCAATTTTTTTTTTTTAATCTTAGCCAGTCTCCTTGACTTAAGAAGAAAAATGCTTAGTCTAATACCAGGCATCAATATACCATAGATCTTTTTTATACTATGCACTCAAGCACTATGCATGTCTCTATATACTTTAAAAGGCCTTAAATGATAACGTATATATACATTTCTTTATCATCGTTGTACTTCATTAACAAAAATATCTACTTCTAATCCTTTCAGAATCTCTCATTTAACTTAATCTAATATAATCTAATCTCATAAAAAATGCTTTCAAAGTCCACACAGATGAATAGTTAGGTTCTCATGGCTGTTTTTCTCAATGATGATGCAGAAATCCTTGCTAAACCTCTCGTATTTTTAGGCATTCTCCTTGACAACTCTCTTTGGGACTGGCATCTTCAGTGGACCTCTTTTCTTTCGCTGTCATTTTGCTGCCCTTGGCCAGAGCACCTCTTACACGGGGAGGTGAGAAAGATTAAAGATGCTGTGAATGACTAAAAGAGTTATCAGCAAAATACGATAATTACAGAAAAAAAAAATAAGTCATTGAATCAGAATTGAAGATAAAAAAAAAGATAAACGTAAAAGAAAAGGAAATAAGTCAAATAGAGCAAAAGTAAGGAGTAAAAATAAAAATAATAAGTTATGAAAAAGAAAAAAATAGTTTAAAAGTAAAAAAAAAAAAAAAAAAGAAAAGAAAAATTAAAGATAAATTATTATGCCTCCCACGTCCTCTCTCACACACACACACACACACACACACACACACACACACACACACACACACACACACACACACACACACACACACACACTATCCTCACCATGGCACACACACACGTCCATCCTATACAAGCTTATCCGCTAAAGGTTTGTTACAAGAGTGCGTAATGAATACTACTAATAATAATTTCTCAGTTCATAATCTGAGGGAGGTTTCCTTATTAATTTTCCTAACCATAATTAATATCCACAGGTAGGTCGCCGAACAGGTAATTAAAGCATGGTATTAGTGAGGCGAGGTATAATGAGGTGTGTGTGTGTGTGTGTGTGTGTGTGTGTGTGTGTGTGTGTGTGTGTGTGTGTGTGTGTGTGTGTGTGTGTGTGTGTGTGTGTGTGTGTGTGTGTGTGTGTGTGTGTGTGTGTGTGCGCCACTGCTGGATATTCATTCAAACTAAGCTGTGGAGATGACGAGGAGTACTATTTTCAAAGCCCACAGCCATATTCCTTCAAACTAAGCTGTGGAGATGACGAGGAGTACTATTTTCAAAGCCCACAGCCATATTCATTCAAACTAAGCTGTGGAGATGACGAGGAGTACTATTTTCAAAGCCCACAGCCATATTCCTTCAAACTAAGCTGTGGAGATGACGAGGAGTACTATTTTCAAAGCCCACAGCCATATTCACTCAAACTAAGCTGTGGAGATGACGAGGAGTACTATTTTCAAAGCCCACAGCCATATTCACTCAAACTAAGCTGTGGAGATGACGAGGAGTACTATTTTCAAAGGCCACAGACATAGCTATCCGGGTTCTCAAGAGTTTCTCCTGTTAATATTGTAGAAATCTTGTCAATCAGTCACTTGACCTGTAAAAACCAACTTTAAAACGCTGCGTCACTTCAACTAGAGCCCTTTGAATGTAGTGGAGGTGCAGTGCAGAAGTGTTTAAGAATATGGTCCTCGTGAGATGCTAATTTTCTTAAATGGACTGTTTTTCAGGGGCCACAGAGAGAATTAGCCGGGTTCTCAAGCGTATTTTTCATGTTAATAATGTAGAAATCTTGTTAATCTGTCACTAGAACCGCAAAAACACTCTTGAAAACTCGTGTCACTTCAGCCAGAACCTCTTAAAGCTAATAAAGGATGGTTGTGGAGAAGACGAGTATCTGGAAGGTCTGGGAAGGTCTGGCGGGGGAGATCTTTACCAAGTCTAAGTGTTCCTAAAGCTTTCAATCTCTCATAGAGATTTCAAAAGCCACAAAGATGGTTAGTCAGGTTCTCATGGATGCTTGTTCCAGTGATGGTGCTATGAGGGCATTCAAGCTGAATAAAGGTGGCTGTGTAGAAGAGAAGTGCCTGGGGAGGTCTGGGGAGGTGTTAACTACGTCTTCAGTCTTTCACTCTCTCAGGGATTGTGTTCAGAAGCCACAGGAATAGTTAGTACAGTTTTCATAGATTTTTCTTTCGTTGCTGATGTGGAATCCTTGTTATACTATTAACTGTACTACCTGTAATAACTTCTTGAATCCCCCAACGCTTACAGTGACTTGTACCAGATCATGTTTAAAGCGCTAATTGGTTTTTCGTTTTTTTATTTTATTTATTTTTTATTGATGGTGTAGAATCCTAGTTAAACTATCAATGAAATCATAAACTACTTTTGAAAACAGTAATAGTTTCTTGAAACCTCCAGTGGCTTGTACCATATCCTATTATACGTGTCTATTAGAGCTTATTATTATTTATTTATCTATCTTTTTATTTATTTTACACTAAAGTACATGTAATCCGTGATGGCCCCTTACTATTTTATTAAGGCGCAGAAGACAAAATGTGTTGGAGAAGGTTGACTTACTGTGACGACCCGTGAAGGAAGCTGCCCAAAGAAGAAGAAGAAGAAGAAGAATAAAGAAAAACACAACAAACAACAACAACAACAACAACAACAACAACAACAACAACCTTACCTATCTGTGCCAGCTAAGGTTATCCAGTACACATAAGCAGGACAGGCAGGGCAGCAGGGAGGGAGGGAGGGAGGGAGGGAGGGAGGGAGGGAGGGAGGGAACACGAAGCACCGATCTGCAAGTCAAAGATGTACAACCAACGCGCTGCACAAAATCTCGTTACACTCCAGAAATAAAAATAACACCTTCCTCCTTCACCAGACGGACAATTGCATTACACCAAATTATAAGGCAGCACGTTCTAGAGATAACCAAGTCACCAACCGCGGCACCAGCACCAGCACCAGCGGCACCTCTAATAAAGACACGGGAGATATCACATATGGGACGAGCGAGGCATCTAGAGAGTGACACATGCAGATTACAACCTACTCAAGTTTCAAGAAAGCGAAAGAGAGAGAGAGAGAGAGAGAGAGAGAGAGAGAGAGAGAGAGAGAGAGAGAGAGAGAGAGAGAGAGAGAGAGAGAGAGAGAGAGAGAGAGAGAGAGAGAGAGAGACAGAGAGAGAGAGAGACAGAGAGAGAGAGAGACAGAGAGAGAGAGAGAGAGAGAGAGAGAGAGAGAGAGAGAGAGAGAGAGAGAGAGAGAGAGAGAGAGAGAGAGAGAGAGAGAGAGAGAGAGAGAGAGAGAGAGAGAGAGAGAGAGAGAGAGAGAGAGAGAGAGAATCCCTCACTCACCTCCTGGTTGTGGCGCGCCAAGCGAAAATTTGCACTATAAAAGATTACTACAGTTACTTTCTTGGCGGGAAGGAAGAAAGGAGAAGAGAAAAAGTGCGAGAAGAGGAGGAGGAGGAGGAGGAGGAGGAGGAGAAAATAAAAATACGAGAGGAGTAAGGAGTGGGAGACAGGGAGGGAAGGAGGAAGGGAGAGAAAAAGCTTGCGATAGAGAGAAAAAAAGATGCTGTGAAGGAGAGACAGAGTGGAGATGAGAGAAAGATGAGAGGAACGAGGGAGATGTGGAGGAGGAGAAGGAGGAGGAGGAGGAGGAGGAGACGAGTGTGTGAAGAAGAAAACTGAAAGATAAGGAAGAGGAAGGGAAAGAAAGAGACGAAAGAGGGAAGATAAAGAAGGAATGAGAGGAAACGAAGAGAAGAGAAGGAGGGAGCGAAGAGGAGGAGGAGGAGGAGGAGGAGGAGACGAGTGTGTGAAGAAGAAAACTGATAAGGAAGAGGAAGGGAAAGAAAGAGACGAAAGAGGGAAGATAAAGAAGGAATGAGAGGAAACGAAGAGAAGAGAAGGAGGGAGCGAAGAGGAGGAGGAGGAGGAGGAGGAGGAGACGAGTGTGTGAAGAAGAAAACTGAAAGATAAGGAAGAGGAAGGGAAAGAAAGAGACGAAAGAGGGAAGATAAAGAAGGAATGAGAGGAAACGAAGAGAAGAGAAGGAGGGAGCGAAGAGGAGGAGGAGGAGGAGGAGGAGGAGGAGGAGGAGACGAGTGTGTGAAGAAAAAAACAAACAGAAAGATAAGAAAGAGAAAGGGAAAGAAAGAGACGAAAGAGGGAAGATAAAGAAGGAAGGGATGAGAGGAAAAGAAGATAAGAGAAGAAGGGAGAGAAGAGAAGGAGGGAGGAAAGGAGAAAAGGGAGAGCAAAATAAAATCTTAAAAAATAGAAAAAGAGAAAGGAAGACAAAAGAGTTTTTTGCAATTGTAATTTATGTTACTTTATGAAGAAATTAAATGTCTCGACACGGAACAGAAAGGGCGTCACCACCACACACCGCACTGACTCACCACCACACACTGGCACCACCGCACTCATCACAATACAACAGTCACCACCACACACCGCACTGACTCACCACCACAAACTGGCACCACCGCACTCATCACAATACAACAGTCACCACCACACACCGCACTGACTCACCACAACACACTGGCACCACCGCATTCATCACAATACAACAGTCACCACCACACACCGCACTGACTCACCACCACACACTGGCACCACCGCACTCATCACAATACAACAGTCACCACCACACACCGCACTGACTCACCACCACACACTGGCACCACCGCACTCATCACAATACAACAGTCACCACCACGCACCGCACTGACTCACCACCACACACTGGCACCACCGCACTCATCACAACACAACAGTCACCACCACGCACCGCACTGACTCACCACAACACACGAGTCAACACACACCACACTGACTCACAGCACGGGACACACCGCTCACTATCACCACTACATCTCAGTCACCACACACTGAAGCATCATCCCACGCGAGTCATCTTTTCATCATTAAAGAGAGTGTATTTTTTTTTTTTTTTAAACAGAATCGGTTCCTTTTCATTTATTTTTTAACAATATCGAATCTTTTTCTTTTCCACTTCAATCCTGTGTTAGATTTATTATCATCATCATTATTATTATTATTACTTTTGATCGCTTTCTTTTTTTCAGTTAAAGTAAAAAAAAATATATAGTGCGAAAATTGTTATATAATGAAAGTTTGCGTTATTTCCTGCAATCTAAATACTTTTCTGTTGTACGCTAATTGTCAAATGATCAAAAGAATCATGAAAAGACAAAAAAAAAAAAAAATGTAAAACCTTCAACCGTTTCCAGTAGGCACAGTTAAATGTAGTCAAGATACACGCCAGAACTTCAACCGTTTCCAGTAGGCACAGTGAAATGTAGTCAAGATACACGCCAGAACGTCTGAAAATCCAGTGAGAATATAAATAAATAAAATAAGTAAATAAATACATATAAATAAATCAGACACATCTTATTAATCTCTACAGTAACTTCTCCCTCTTTAGGCTTCATTATTTGCACTTGGTCAGTCTCATTTACACACAAGTAAAAGAGAAAATAATGGGGAAAAAAATACGCACGTTAAACTCGAAAACACGAAAAAAACGATGTAATAATAATAATAATAATAATAATAATAATAATAATAATAATAATAATAATAATAATAATAATACTGTGTGTGTGTGTGTGTGTGTGTGTGTGTGTGTGTGTGTGTGTGTGTGTGTGTGTGTGTGTGTGTGCGACGTAGCTGCTTTATTTACTTATTTTATTTAGTTTTTTTTTATTTTTTTTTCAGGTGGATGATAAAGTAACAATTTATTTATGGAAGTTATGTTGAACTTCATTTGCCGCCTTGTTAACTTGATGGGGGGAAATTTTTTATGAGAGAGAGAGAGAGAGAGAGAGAGAGAGAGAGAGAGAGAGAGAGAGAGAGAGAGAGAGAGAGAGAGAGAGAGAGAGAGAGAGAGAGAGAGAGAGAGAGAGTCCTTTCCTCCCCAACACACCACACCTGCATGAAACACAAGTATTCTGCACACACCTGTTGATTGTTGCATGTGTGTGTGTGTGTGTGTGTGTGTGTGTGTGTGTGTGTGTGTGTGTGTGTGTGTGTGTGTGTCGTCATTTCAATCTGTGGTCAGTAAATTATCTGCTTATCTATGTCATTATCTATCTGTTTGTCTATCTATCTACCTATCACTGTTTGTGTGTGTGTGTGTGTGTGTGTGTGTGTGTGTGTGTGTGTGTGTGTGTGTGTGTGTGTGTGTTTGTGTGTGTGTAACTATGCGCGTGTGTGCGTGCTTGCGTGGAAACAGCATGTTTGGATGTGTGGGGGCGGATGTGTGTGTGTGTGTGTGTGTGTGTGTGTGTGTGTGTGTGTGTGTGTGTGTTCGCGCGCGTAAGACAAAGCTGGCGGACCTGATGCTCTGAAGGAGGAGGGGGATTAACGGGGAGACAAAGAGATTAGAAGACTGAAGAATTAGCGAAGAGACGTACGTGGGAGGAGGAGGAGGAGAGGAGAGTGACAACAAGGTGGAGGAAGAGGACGCGAAAAACACTGCAGGTTATAAAAAGGAAAGAAGAAGTCACGCCACCTAACAGCACACTGCAAAAAAGAGACTAGTGAGGCTGGAGATGATTTATAAGTCTTGTCTACACCAGGAAACATCGTGGAGGCAATATTCGCAAAGTGACTGCAGATAATTTGAGAAAGAT
>NC_087175.1:21515892-21533392 GCF_035594125.1 Scylla paramamosain
TTCCATTATTATGTCAGATTAATTAACATTTTTTTTTTTTTTTTACCACAACTTGCCAACTTCACGAGAAAATAACAAGCAAGAGGAAAGACTCAAGACACTTCTCCGTATAATTTCATATTATTTTCTTTCTGACTTCGCTTTCCTTTGCATCTGTGCTGTCCTTGGCCAGAGCTTTTCTTACGTAAGAAAAATGTTAGTAGTTGAGATTGACTGGTACTGCCCCGGGCGTACTATGAAATGCAGCCTTTTGAATTTCGGGACAAAATTCTCGACAAAGCAGCGATGAAGCAGCACGGGTGTTCTCGCCTTAGGATCATATTCTGAAACATTTCTGCACTACACTTCCACTACATTCAAAAGGCTGTAGATGAAGTTATACAGGTCTTTGCAAGTGTTTTTATGTGACAGATTAACAAAATTTCCACATTATTAACAGGAGAAACACTCTTGAGAACCCAGCTAATCATCTATGTGGCCTTTGAAAATAGACGTGGTGAAACATCAGAGCGTTTCTGAATACGGGCCTTAGCTCTACGTGATTCCACCAATAGATTAAAGAATGAGTTTACTTTAAAGTTAAAATTCAAAATGAGTAAAACCACATCAAGTTAGTCAATCTTGATATGCGATTCTGTCTGATGCTGTCAACGAGTGAGCGTAGAATTTGTAGGATCTACTGGATAACATCAAACATCAGCTTTCGGTGTGGTTCTCACTGCGCAAACCGGAACAAAAATTACAGAAACAATATTCCTCTCACTCCGAAAAGAAAAAGAAAAGAAAAAAAAAGATCCATAACTAAACTAGAATAAAACTTCTCGAAAACAAAGAAAACCAAAACCTGCAAAAGAAGAAGAAGAAAAAAAAAAGAAAACAATTATACCTTATACCCTAAGAGCTGATGATAATAAAACAAAAATAAATAAATAAATAAAAGAAAACTTTTCGAATTGACCCAACGAAAAAACTAAATAAATAAATAAAAACCTCAAATACTAAATAAAAGAAAATGAAAACAACAAATAGTACCTGAAAATAATACAAATAAAAACACTACACATATCTTAAAAACACTAAAAGAACGACAATTAATGATAGTGGTGATGGTGGTGGTGGCGGCGGCGACTGTGGTGGTGGTGGTGATGGTGGCGGCGGCACCGACCTAAGATAGTTGCAGTCTTGCGATGTTATCTTTTCAACAAAACAAAAGAAAAAAGGATGAATTTCCGCCACGCTACCTGTCCATATCCCCGCTAACACTTCGTAATTACTGCAGGGAAGTGGAGGGAGAGGACGAGGGAGAGGAGGGAGGGAGAGGAGGAGGGAGAGGAGGGACGGAGGGAGGGAGAGGAGGAAGGAGAGGTGGGACGGAGGGAGAGAGGCGAGAAGTGAATGAGGGAAAACAATAAAAATCAATATCATCTTTTGTGAGTGAAAGAGTGAAGGTATACGAGAGAGAGAGAGAGAGAGAGAGAGAGAGAGAGAGAGAGAGAGAGAGAGAGAGAGAGAGAGAGAGAGAGAGAGAGAGAGAGAGAGAGAGAGAGAGAGAGAGAGAGAGAGAGAGACTATATAAAAATTCGTATAAACATCAACAAAAAAATACTAACAAATGTATTTTTTTCTCTTTTCAGTCGGCTGTCTTAACTACGGACACTCCTGCTTGGGAGGTGAGCGTGTGTGTGTGTGTGTGTGTGTGTGTGATTACCTACTTCCAATTACCTAACTACTTATTTTCTTGAGTTATTTTAACGTGTGTGTGTGTGTGTGTGTGTGTGTGTGTGTGTGTGTGTGTGTGTGTGTGTGTGTGTGTGTGATTACCTACTTCCAATTACCTAACTACTTATTTTCTTGAGTTATTTTCACGTGTGTGTGTGTGTGTGTGTGTGTGTGTGTGTGTGTGTGTGTGTGTGTGTGTGTGTGTGTGATTGCCTATAGTTTTATTTACCTATCTGTTATTTCATCTAGTTATCTTTATCTAGCCACCTTTAAATAATTCGAGCCATTTTGTAGTTACCTTTATCTATTTATCATTACTTAAATATCTCTACTCAATTCCAATAATCTTCCAGTTATCTTCTAGTCATCTTTTATTCCTTCTTTCACCTACTTATCCTTACCAATACAATATAACACACAAGGGGTCAGCTGCACTCCCATCTCTCCACATCCAGAATCTTCCCTTCACTTATGCATACATACAAACACTCCTCGCCTCCACAATTTCTTCCGTACAATCCAGTCCAGGTACTTTTATTCCAGAAGGGAGAGCTGTACTGTTTTATCGCAATGGAGCAGCTTCTCTTTTTCATTCTTTTCCTTTAGTCCTATCAGATATCCAGCGTCTCTTTGTCATATTATGGGTAGATAGCAGTGTGTGTGTGTGTGTGTGTGTGTGTGTGTGTGTGTGTGTGTGTGTGTGTGTGTGTGTGTGTGTGTGTGTGTGTGTGTGTGTGTGTGTGTGTGTGTGTGTGTGTGTGTAGGTAGGTACCGACATGAATAAGAAAACAAGGCAATGGAGAAATAGATATAGGAATAAAAATATAATGATAGGTAATGCTTTGACCCTTTTATGGGACTGGCATTTTAGTGGGCATTTTTTTTTATTAGATTTTTGTTGCCCTTGGCCAGTGTCCTTCCTACATAAAAAAAAAAAAAAAAAAGATACACAAAGTGATGTACTGATAAACAGATAATCGTACACAGATTGACACAGGCATTATTAGAAAATAAACAAATAAATAAATAGACGCTTAGAGACACTGATAAATTTGTATAAAACGAAGCAAAATATTTTTACGACACAGCGAAACTAGTGAATAAAGAGAGAGAGAGAGAGAGAGAGAGAGAGAGAGAGAGAGAGAGAGAGAGAGAGAGAGAGAGAGAGAGAGAGAGAGAGAGAGAGAGAGAGAGAGAGAGAGAGAGAGAGAGAGAGAGAGAGAGAACAAAGAATACAATAGAAGACAAAATAATGAGTAAAAATAGAATAGAAATATATCAAGAAAGTAAAAAAAATAAGAATAGAAATGAAAAGAAAAATGAATACAGGAATACGGTAAAAAAAAAAAATAATAAAGAAATAGACACATGGGAGAGAGAGAGAGAGAGAGAGAGAGAGAGAGAGAGAGAGAGAGAGAGAGAGAGAGAGAGAGAGAGAGAGAGAGAGAGAGAGAGAGAGAGAGAATCACCATTTGAATAATCCAATTTTCTCCTCTGTTTCCTCATTTTCTTCTTTATCAATGTACTCTTGGCTCACTTTTTTACTATTTCATATTTGTTTTTTTTTTTGGGGGGGGCCTCTCTTCTATTCATTTCTTTACCTGATCTCTATTTTATCGATCTTATTTCTGTCTATTATCTGTTTACAACTGTACATTTATCTTATCTTATCTACTATCCGCGTTAGTTTTTGTTTTTTTTAATCAAATTTTCATCTATTACCAAATTTTATCCATCATTATTTATCTATGCATTTTTTTTCTTTTTTTTTCTATTTTCATATCATTCATTTTATCTAAATTTATGTTATCCATGTTCATCTTTTATCTATTTCACATTTATCATTATTTTTTTTTACCTGTTTCTTTATTTGTACTTTTTTTTTCAACTGTAATCAAATATTTTCAAACTAACAGCACAAACATACAAGATCTATTTTGCTATTCCTTTTCTTTTTTTTTCTTATTTCCATTTCTCTTCCGTTCACACTCTCCATTTTCACCATTTCCACTGTGCCTCCTCCTCCTCCTCCTCCTCCTCCTCCTCCTCCTCCTCCTCCTGCTCCTCCTACTCCTCTTCGTCCTCCTCTTCTCGTCTTCCTCTTCTTTTCTTTTCCTTTTCTTCTTCTCCTTTTCTTCTCCTCCTTGTCCTCTTCTTCTCATTCTCCCCCTTCTCCTTCTCCTCCTTCTCCTCCTCCTCCTCCTCCTCCTTATTTTTAACCCGCCCAGTCCACACCTGCCCGAGCAATTAGTAAATAACACCTGATAATTATTTCACCTCTTGCTAAATTTGACTTTTGAAAAATTTAGGGGACATGTTTGGCGTGAGAGAGAGAGAGAGAGAGAGAGAGAGAGAGAGAGAGAGAGAGAGAGAGAGAGAGAGAGAGAGAGAGAGAGAGAGAGAGAGAGAGAGAGAGAGAAAGGAATGTGGGATCAGAGACGCAGTGAGGGAAGGAAAGATTTGAGCGTGAAGGAGAAGAATGAGTGAGTTAACAAAATAAATGAAATATAGAAAAATATGCAGCGGGAATGTGTGTGTGTGTGTGTGTGTGTGTGTGTGTGTGTGTGTGTGTGTGTGTGTGTGTGTGTGTGTGTGTGTGTGTGTGTGTGTGTGTGTGTGTGTGTGTGTGTGTGTGTGTGTGTGTGTGTGTGGAATGACGTGTAGAGAGAGAGAGAGAGAGAGAGAGAGAGAGAGAGAGAGAGAGAGAGAGAGAGAGAGAGAGAGAATTATATAAGGAATTTATAAGCAAGGACGAGAAAGATCAATAATTTACTCTCTCTCTCTCTCTCTCTCTCTCTCTCTCTCTCTCTCTCTCTCTCTCTCTCTCTCTCTCTCTCTCTCTCTCTCTCTCTCATTCTCCAACTTCGATTTCAACTCAAAAATTCTCAAGGAAAGGAGTATCGTTTTTTTTTTTTTTTTCGTGACCATCTCAGCCCCATATGACCTTATGGTTGTGGTGACATAACTACATTTTTTTTCTCCCTAACCTAAAAGCATTATTTTCTCCCTATGCTAACCTCACCTCACCTCACCTAATGAAGCCTAACGTAACCTGACCTATCCTAACGTATCCACATTATTTTCTCCCTATGCTAACCTCACCTCACCTCACCTAATGAAGCCTAATGTAACCTGACCTATCCTAACGTATCCAAATTATTTTTTTAACCTAACGTAATTTAACTTATTTTCTATCAAACCCAAATTAATTTCTTCTAAAATAACTTAACCTCTAACTTACGTACATCATTCTCTCCCTCCTCTAACCTAACCTAACTACAGTACATTACTTTCTATCAAACCAAATCTAACCTCTTCTAAGCTAACCTAACCTAACCTCCCTTATCTAACCTAAACTAACCTAATTTCTCTCTCCCCCAGCTCACGGCAAGCGTGGTTCCTGGCCTCCTAGTGCTCCCCGCTCTCCCCCGGCAGTAGCCCTCCTCGCCCCCTTCCTCCAGAGTCTCGCCGCCCCCCGCGCCGCCGCTCGCTCCTGGCAGGACAAGTAAGTACACACACACACACACACACACACACACCAACCTCCCCCTCCAACCCTCCACACACAAAACCATCCACCACTCCTTTTCTCTGCACAGAATCATGTCACAGCGCCGCCAGCAGGAGGAGGAGGAGCAGCAGCAGCAGCAGCAACAGCAGCCACAACAGCAGCAGCAGCAGCACGAGGACTTCCCAGCAGTGTATGAGGACGCGCCCTTCCCCCGCATCCCCGTCGCCTTGCACCACGCCCTTCCCGCCAACCAAGACGCCCCTGCACTCGATGACGACGACCTGGCCTACTATGGCACCTACGAGGATGACTATGGCGATCACCGCGCTAAAAGGTGGGTGGGAGTCGTGGGTGGGAGTCGTGGGGAGGGTCGTGGGTGGATATTCAGATATGGAATGTATGCGTACGTGGGTGAGAATGAGAATAGGAATGGAGGAGGCTGGGAATGTGGGTAGTTAAGTGTGTGTGTGTGTGTGTGTGTGTGTGTGTGTGTGTGTGTGTGTGTGTGTGTGTGTGTGTGTGTGTGTGTGTTACTTGTTTAATTTTAGTTTTCCATTTTCTCTAGTGTTGGATTCCGTTTTCTGTGTCTCAGGTATATTAAAAGGAGTCTCTCTCTCTCTCTCTCTCTCTCTCTCTCTCTCTCTCTCTCTCTCTCTCTCTTACAAACACACATTGAAATTCACTCGTTCATTCACTTACTCATCTATTAGTCCTACCTATGTGTGTGTGTGTGTGTGTGTGTGTGTGTGTGTGTGTGTACATTTTCCTTTCCGTTACAGAAGTGTGAGCGAGAAGACCGAGAAGAAAAAGACGCCACCCACTAAAGCCTCTGTGTCCTGCCTTCTGTTCTCCCGGTGAGTGAGTGAGTGAGTGAGTGAGGGAGTGAGTCAGGCAGTTTGTCGCGCGTTGTCTGGTAGGTAGGAAAGGATGGAGGGGAGTGAGTGAGGGAGGATGGAGGGAGTAAGATGGCTATATCGTACAATGTCAGGCAGTTAGGAAGGAGGGAGGAAGGGAGGGAGGGAGGAATTAGAAAAAAGGGAACAGAAAGAAAGGAAATAAGGAAGTACGGAAGAGAGGAAAGAAGGAATGAGTTAAAAAAAAAAAGGAAAGAAAGAAAGAAGAATAAAAAGGAAAAGAATAAAGAAAGAATGGAAAGAAGTATGGAAAAGAGGAAATAAGGAAGGAGGAAAAGAATGGATGAATGAATGAATGAATTAAGAAAAGGATAAAAGAAAGAAAGAAGAAACGAAGGAAGGAAGGAAAAATGAAAATTATCTATGCAGTTACAAAGAAAGGAAGGAAGCATAGTAGTCAGTCAGTCAGTCAATCAGTCAGTCAATTAAACAGTAAGTCAACCATTTTACTTACAAGTCAATCAAGTCAGTCTGTCACTCAAACCGATCTAACCTACGTAACTTAAACATTTTTAACTTTACCCACCCAGAAAGTAGCAGGTATCGTTAAACTTAATACTAAAGTCACACTAACCACCTTTTGTCTCTTTTTCAGGCGGTGTTGAGTCCAGAAAGTGAAGGGCACATGCTCCCTTCCTCACTCCCTTCCCTCCCTTTCCTTCTCCCCGTGAGTTCGCCCCGCGCCCCTCAAGTCTGTCCTCTTCAGGAATATATTATTGGGGACACCGTTTTCTGTGCGTTACCTTCACGATCTCTAAATACAGGAGTAGGCGACGTAACGAGTGTTGTATTGAGTCCAGCCCAGAGACCCTGTTCTGAGTCAGTCTCCGCGTCTTGTCCCGGTTACTTTTAGAAGGCTGGGGTGGTGGAAATTAGTGATTTTACGTAACTTTTTTATTTTATTTTTTTTATTCTGGTGATAGTTTAATAAGGATTCTGTATCATTAAATGCAAAACCACCCATGGATGCTTTTAATAGGTTCTAGTGGAGATTATTATGGTTGTCAAAGGTGTTTTTCATGGTTCTTGCCGTAGATTAACACAAATACTGTATCATTTGAAATAAAAAAATGAAAACCAGAATAGACACTAATAACAGGTTCTAGTGGAGGTTGCTGTGGTTTTCAAGGTTTTTTTTTATGGTTCTAGTGATACTTGAACAGATACTTGCAACAGGATCTAGAAGAGGTTATTGTTTTTCAAGGATGTTTTTCGTGATTCTGTATCAATTGTAAGAAATACCCATGAGAATTAGAATACATTGCCTTAATAGGTTCTGGCGGAGATTACTGTTGTTTTTCAAGGTTGTTTTTATAGTTCTGGTAATAATTTAACAAAAATTCTACATCAGTGGGAATGAACGCTAATGAGAACCCGAATAGAGAACAAAACTACGTCATTTTAACAAGATGAAATGGAAGTTACACAATTTCCAAGAAGTTAATAGAGGTTATCAGGGGTATTTGTACGATTCTAAGAAAAAATTAACAATTACCTAATACACTGACCATCCCTGACCATCACTGTAACCTTCGAAAATAAGATGCAGTGGAACTTATGTGGTTTCCAAGAAGGTACCGGAGGTTTTGAAGATCATTTACACTATTTTAGAGATAATTTAACGAATAACCTGTTCAGCCAGTAAGAAAAACACCCATGGGAATGACTAACCATTTCTGACAATCCCTGTAGCCCTCAAAATCAAGATGCTGTGAATGTTACCAAGTTTCCAAGAAGTTATCGGAAGTTTTGAAGATCATTTACACAATTCTAGGGATAAGTTAACCAGTAGCCTGTACAATCAATAAGAAAAACACCTTTGAGACTGATTAGCCATCCCTGACTATCCCTGCACCCTTAAAAATAAATGCTGAAGAGTATTTTCACGATTTTAAGAGATAATCTACCCAAAAACCAACAGTCAATTCGAAAAACACCCTTGAGAGTGACTGACCATCTCTGACCATCCCTGTAGCCTTCGAGAGTAGGTCTTTGGTGAGGAAGCAGAGCGGTTCAGAACACGGCCCTTTGACACTACCGGCGGACCACAAGATCAACAACGCCTTTAAGGTCCACTGCTGCAATAATGTACCAGCTTAGCCTGCCGCCGCCCTCCCGCCCGCCCACCCGTGGTGATGGGCGTGTCCTGGAGTGGCCGCCGCGACACACCCATACCCAGAACACCCAGAACCGGATCCAGACCAGCTCATTACGCCTAATTACAGATGGATGCCTGGGCCTCTAATTACCAAGCGGTATTTGGGGAGCAAAATAGAATTCATGGTGCCACTTTTGGTAATGGAGAGAGGAAAAAATAGTCAAGAAAAGGAGACTAAAAAACGGGCGTTGGCTTGTCCCCCGCGGCCAGGTGAGGGCGATGGGAGGCGACCTGCAGTGTTTTTTTTGGGTGTTTGGGTTAATGAGAGTGCCACGCCCAGCTGTCCGTGGCGTGTTAAATATTGTCCCGCTGTGAAATGTCTCGCCCCACGTTTTCTTCGTATTGACTCCGTGTTTTAACTGTGGGATTGTGGGATTGTGGGACTGTGTTGGTGAAGTGGTGTTGTGCTGTGATAGGGTGCTGCATCTGAGTGTGCAGAGATGGGAGTGTGATAATGTACTGTGCGTGTGTGTGTGTGTGTGTGTGTGTGTGTGTGTGTGTGTGTGTGTGTGTGTGTGTGTGTGTGTGTGTGTGTGTGTGTGTGTGTTCACGTGTAATAACGGAGGCTGGCCAGAAGTTACACGGATTTAAAGCACACACACACACACACACACACACACACACACACACACACACACACACACACACACACACACACACACACAGGTTAATGAGTAAGAAGAGGCACATCAACAAGAGGCACACACACATACATACATACAAGCATACAACTCTAGACTATCAACGTATTAACTATTCCAGTGCATTTCACGAACAGCACAGCAACACTATTAAGTCAGCGGAAGCCATTATGGATCACTATAATGCGTAAAATAAATTAAATACCAGATGAGTTATTTTTTCTTATGTTATTGCTCTCTCTCTCTCTCTCTCTCTCTCTCTCTCTCTCTCTCTCTCTCTCTCTCTCTCTCTCTCTCTCTCTCTCTCTCTCTCTCTCTCTCTCTCTCTCTCTGCATACAACGAAAGCATAAAATTTTGTTAATATAATCCAACTGATAATACTCGTAATCAATTAATCAAGAAAAAAAAATATTAGGAAGATTTTTTTATTTATTTATTTTATCTTATTTTATTACTTTTTTTTTTTTATTAGTCTAGTTTACTTCCTTCAGTTTTCAACCCTATCGCCTCCAACAGACAACGCAGGAACACTTCATCGCCAAGACAATCCCACACGGGTACCTTCCTTACATAAACCCAGTGGAAATGAAACATGCTGCGAGATATTTCAGGGCGTGACTTATTTTCCACCACCCTGAGTCACTCTCACGGCTGCTGCTGATAAATAAATACTATTGTTGTACCATTTCCTCATTACCGATTCTCATTTCCCTACTATTATTTTCTGACCATTATTTTAAGATTATCGTCTCTTCTCCTGGAAAACTGGAATAATTTTGTCTTTTCATGGCCAGTTGAACAAATAAAGACGAGATAAGCCTCTCATATGTGTTTCCTTACCCAGGTTATGTCCAGAGGTTATGACAAGTGTTATTGGGAAGGGGTGGTAGGGAGTGGGCGGAGAATGGTGGCTGGAAGGACGAAAAACAAGAGATACCGGGGTTGGAAGGGACGAAGTGGAGTTATGAGGCGAGGGACGGATTAAGAAAAATTAAGGAAGCTGTAAAATTCCATCCGGTTCCTATTCACGGTATAGTTAGAATGGCGGGAAAGTACGAGAAGAGATAACAAGGAAGACCAGTAGGATTTGGATGTGTTGTCGTTTTGAGATCCCAGAAATAGCCTATAAATTTTAGCAGACAAGAGAGAGCGTAAGAACAAAGAAGGGTATATACGGATAGACAATAAAGAAACAGCTAATCACACGAGGGAGTCGCATTACAAAAGCAAGATTCCCACAACCCAACGCACGTATAGGGCTAACGACCATACCACGCTAAATACGTACGTACACCTCTTCTCTTCCGAACAGCGAGGTTAAGCAACGTTGGGCGTGGCTTGGAAGAGTGGCATAAATATGCTACAGCCGTGCTTCACGATCTGTGGGGCGCGATTCCCCTGAATGGCTTGAGAAGGATACATGGGAAGGTGGTTGCCTATGAATCACAATTCAAAAAGTACATAATGAAATTACACCAATCAAATATTTGTTAAAATGTCTCGCGTTTGTATATATATATATATATATATATATATATATATATATATATATATATATATATATATATATATATATATATATATATATATATATATATATATATATATATATATATATATATATATATATATATATATATATATATATATATATATATATATATATATATATATATATATATTTAGTTAGCGTAGCGTTGTTAAATCTAAATAAAACAGCTCAACCAGATACTAAATATTTGCTACTGTTTGACTTTTTTTTTAAAGAAAGAAAAAGAAAAGGAAAAGGAAAAAGGGAGGAAAGTAATAATTTAATTAATTAATGAAAGGAGGAAGGAATTAAGGAACGAAGGAAGGAAGGAAAAGTGAATAAATGAATGGATGAAGGAAGGAAGGAAGACAGGGGAAGAAAGGAAGGGAAGGGAAATTGAATGAACGAGTGAATGAAGGTAAGAAGGAAAGAAAGAAGAAAGAAAAGAAAAAAAAGAAAAAGAGAAGGAAAGAAGGATATGAAAAGGATATGGAAAGGGACCGTCACCTTAATACACCTTTTACTTTTCTTCCTTTTAGTATATATATATATATATATATATATATATATATATATATATATATATATATATATATATATATATATATATATATATATATATATATATATATATATATATATATATATATATATATATATATATATATATATATATATATATATATATATAATGAATGAAGCAGCAAGTGAATGAAGTCAAGAGGATGCAAACAAACTCTGAGGTATCGAATCACATTATCGACCCCATCATGTCCTGTAGTGTGTGCGTTGGCACAGAGACGCCGCTCCCCCAAACCCTGCTGTGTGAAGTGTGTCTTCCTTGTTTGACGAGCACATGGATATAAGGGCCCCACACTCACTGTGGTGGTGGTGGTGGTGGTATTTGTAGTAGTCGTAGTAGTGGTATGTAGTTGTAGTAGTTGTTGTTGTTGTAGAAATAATAATAATAATCATTATTATTATTATTATTATTATCATTATTATTATTAGTAGTAGTAGTAGTAGTGATGGTAATGGTAGTAGTAGCAATAGTAGTAATAGTAGTAGTAGTAGTAGTAGTAGTAATGGTGGTGATGGTGGTGGTAGTAGTAGTAGTAGTAGTAGTAGTAGTAGTGGTAATGGTAGTAGTAGTAGTAGTAGTAGTAGTAGTAGTAGTAGTAGTAGTAGTAGTAGTAGTAGTAGTAGTAGTAGTAGTAGTAGTAGTAGTAGTAGTGGTGGTGGTGGTAATGGTAGTGATGGTGGTATTAGTAGTGGTAATGGTGGTGGTGGTGGTAATAGTAGTAGTAGTAGTAGTAGTAGTAGTAGTAGTAGTAGTAGTGGTGGTGGTGGTGGTAATGGTGGTGGTGGTGGTATTAGTAGTGGTAGTAGTACTAGTAGTAGTAGTAGTAGTAGTAGTAGTAGTAGTAGTAGCAGTAGTAGTAGTAGTAGTAGTAGTCGTAGTAATAGTAGTGGTAATGGTAGTAGTAGTAGTGGTAATTTTAGTGATGGTGGTATTAGTAGTAGTGGTAGTGGTGGTAGTAGTGGTAGTAGTAGTAGTAGTAGTAAATACAAAATAAAGATTTAACCCTTTCACTATTTTCTAGCACTATTTCTTAAACACAGAATATTCCGTGACATTTCGTTTCGTTCCACAGCCACCTCTGAATACTGAAACGTCTATCAATCTGTTCCTTCAGCCCCTTTCTTCCCACTTGCAGGTGTTTGTGAGGATTCTGTGCCGTGCTCTTAGTGCTGTGAGTTGCTACACATCACATCGGAAGGGTCAGGATGTGATGCAAGAAGCCAGCAGACCTACACGTGGCATTGTTTAATACCTTTGCGCAATATTTATGTCCACCTATCAATCCTGCTCATAAGTTTGTCCGATCTCTCAAAGTTTCCTATCGACTCCGTACTAACAATCAAGTCTATTCCAATCACCTACCAACATATCTGACAAACCGTCCAACCAGCTACTTATTTCGACTTTCGTGTCAAAACTGGTCGCCTATATACATGCAAGTCTCCGTCCACAGAGGAGAGGTGTATTATCTTGAGGACTGCCTATAAATGCTTAGAAATGTACGTTCAGATTCCTACAACGGAGTGACTGTGTGTGCTGCTGCCGAGTGCTTGCGATTACTGAGTCAGGTCCTTTCATGGTGTACGGGTTGGAACTAAGCAATGGCCAGATATTTTTCTGCAACTTTATGTTAAGCTCCATTATGAGAACACCAGTTTCCTGCGATTAGGTATATTTGCCAATAAAGTCACACAGTAGCACGAGGAATTGATTCAACGTGTTTTACGTAGATTGACTTAATAGAAAATACGAACATAAGAGAATATAGAAAGATGCAAGAAACCTTCAGGCCTACCTACATGTGGCAGTCCCTGATGTTAAGTTCACACCAGATCCCACACAGCTACGATTTAATTTTGAAAATGTCACCATCTAAGCATTAACATTTTAGGTTTTCTATCACCATGAATGTTTCTTTCATTTGACGTGAAGTACACAGGGTAAAAAACACAGAATCTGAAATAATATATAGAATTGCTTTGAAAAAAAAAAAAATCATTGCAATATGTCCTGTGAAATGATGGATGAGTTAGTATTTCTCTCTTTAAGAAAGGTAGTACATGAATGTATGAAATGCTTCAACAACATTAGGAAAAACTTGAATGTCTCACTGCACACTTCGACAAAACAATTATCATTACAGGTTAATTTCATGAGAAGAGAAAAAGAAATACACACACATACACACACACACACACACACACTGCTGTTACTCGAAGCCAGCAGAAAATTTACTTCATTCCGTCAAGTGTGGATTCCTGGGATAATACTTAAAAACTACTACTCTGCGTGTATCTTGTTACTTCCTTTCCCTTTCCCTCAACTTGTGAAACTCGTCTCACTGTTACCTTCATCACAGTGACCGCCGCCTGCCTGCCACCGTCCGTACCTACAATCTCCACGGCAGCACCTACTCGTCAACACGCCACCCACAGATGCAGCCAGAAAAGCATTAAAAAGCACGATTTCACTCAAAAAAATGGTGTCTCGGTTCGACTGGATATGGGGAAAATATTATAATGTTCAAGGAAGTGAAAGTTAATGAAACCTGTGATACTATTAATTTTCTACTGGGACGGAGCCTGAATTTAACTGCTAAAAGGGCTGCAGCTCATCATCTTCCCTACTCAGCCTCTCTCTCTTACTCACCAGGATGCAGTGCAGTGTTCGTCTCTTCCTTTACCAGGCAGGTTCTAGCAGTCCTTCCACGTGCTGTCACCAAGCTCACTCGCACACATACAGCTCACGGGGAATGAAGTCTGATATGAACCTTGGATCTTGAACGTTGGCTCATTCGACTCGGGTTCGGTTCAGCTCTGGCTAATTCAAATCCTCATCTTGGCTCATTCGGAGTGTGTGAACATGCTCGTTTTAACACAAATGATTAGTAGGCATGAGAACACCCCCTAGCCACCTTGCTCCACACGTCATAAGATCACATTATGAAACGCTCTGCTCTTTGCATCAGGACTATTTTCAAAAGCCAGAGATGATTAGCCGGATTCTCAAGAGTGTTTTTCCTGTTAATAATGTAAAAATCTTGCTAATCTGTAACTAGGGCCTTAATGAGACTCTTGGATAACCGTGTAACTTTAACTAGATTTATTTATTTTTTTTAATCGTGATGAGACAAAAGTTTTATTGTACGTCCGTATTTCCGCCCTAGTGTTATAGAGGGACGCGTAGTTAGCTAGCCCATGTACATTTTTTTTTTATTGATTAATTTGTTATTCTTTTAAGAAGAAAAAAAAGTATAACAATTTAGTCAAAATTTCCTTCACTCTATTTTTCCTGTTACCAGCTCATCATTTCTCGCGTGACTAAGGGAACGTTTTCAGCCAAGGTTGTGAAATTACTAGTGATATCCTACGATCGAGTTATTCATTTTTTTTTTCCCAAATGTGGAGACGAAGGTAGCTGTGGAACTGACTTCACTATTATATTGCTATGTAAATATAGTACCGGAGGATAGCGGCTACTAGCTAAGATACGTAGGTAAGTCAAGTGAATGGAATTTCAAAACTCCATGTGGCTTTCTTCATTTGTGAATGATTTGACGACCATTATAACTATGAGGTTGATCTTTGTAAAGAGTTTATCAATTCATTTCCTTTTTATTTTTTCAATGAAGTGCATTATCAAAATACAAAACTACCAATCTAACAACCTCGCGTTTGCCTTTAGGAAAATTTTCCGTAATCTGTGTGCCTGTCCTCTTGATATATAAGCACATTTCTCTGTGACCAGCTATCACAGAATGGAACTCAAAATGTTGGATGTTCTGTTCACACACCTCCACATGGAACACACTGGTATCACGTCCTCACCCTCAGAATCAAACTGTCAAAGCATATTTCTGCCATTTCTGGATATTTGCTTTTTCGTGTGCTTAGTGTTTGCTCAATTATTTGACTTTACTCTTCTGCCTTTTATGAAAATATACAAGACTGGTCTCTATTATTTCTAAAAAAAAAAAAAAAAAAAAAATAATAATAAATAAATAAATAAATAAATCACTTAAGCTCTTTGTTTATGAAGACATGCCTAGCTACAAGATGACAGGACATCACAATTACCTCATACATTTTCTTTTTCACAAACAAATTACAAAATCTGACACTTAATCTAACCTGTACTGGAGCAAGACATGTGAACATCCTACAGCAGCTCCCTCAGCTCATTTTGCCTCACTACAGTGCCTCATCAACGTCCACCAAGCTACTACCAAAAGTAACGATAAGGTCGTGGTGGAGGCACATGAGGACCAAAGGGGTTTCCAGTATTATTTGGGTCACACCTGCAAACCTCACACCCATTCTCATCCTTGACTCTCATGATGCCACAGTCCATGGGGCAGGGAGCTGAGCCCTCAGGGTATGGGCAGCCTCTGTTCACGGGAGGGAAGACGGGAAGAGGATTGAAGGGATTTCCTGGATTAGTTGGGTCACACTTGCACACACCACAGCCGTTTGTGTCTGTGTACCTGATGATGGCACAGTCTGCGGGGCAGGGCGCCTCTGCCTCACTTGGGCAAGATCTACGGACACGATGTGCAGGGTGAGCAGCAGCTTGAGGAGGACCAAAGGGATTCCCAGTGTAATTAGGATCACACTCACACACTTCACATCCATTCTCATCCGTCCTCCTGATGATGGCACAGTCCATGGGACAGGGGGCCCGACCATCAGGCATGGTGCGGCAGCCAGTGGCATCAGCATTGAAGGTGGGAGGGATGAGAGGGTGGAAGGGATGCCCAGTATCATCTGGGTCACATTCACACACCTCACATCCATTCTCATCCGTCCTCCTGATGATGGCACAGTCCATGGGACAGGGCGCCCGACCATCAGGCATGGTGCGGCAGCCAGTGGCATCGGCATTGAAGGTGGGAGGGATGAGAGGGTGGAAAGGATGCCCAGTGTCATCTGGGTCACATTCACACACCTCACATCCATTCTCATCCATCCTCCTGATGATGCCACAGTCCATAGGGCAGGGAGCTTCCCCTTCTCCAGGGCAGGGAGGATGAAGAGAGACAAAAGGATTTTCAGGATCATTTGGGTCACACTTGCACACCTCACACCCATTCTCATCCACGGCCTTGATGACGCTGCAGTCTTGAGGACATGGCACCTTCCCATCAGGCTGCACAGGGCAGGCTTGAGGTGAGCCAGGCTGGCACTCACAGCGAGGGCACCCTGTGGCTTCATCCAGCACTGTGTGGGAGGGGCAATCTGTGGGGCACTCCAACTCTTTAGGACACTGGCACTTACAGGAGGGGCAACCTGTCTCCAGGTCCAGCTCAGGTCTGCATTTACTTGGGCAGGTCTGGGCAGGACAGGAGAAGATCTCAGAGGAACAAGAGCAGGTAGGGCACTGTCCAGGAGTGCCCACAACAGGGTGACATCCGGCACCACACTCCAGTGGAGGACATGCTGCAGACAAGCAACAACTAAGTCAGACCGGTAAATCAACTTCTAATTCTACACATGCCACTAAACAATTCACTTCCACTTAATGCTAAGGGTACCTATCTATATACCAGGATGGTAATCTCACATGGGGTGGCCCAGACAAAGCAGGATAGCACCACACACTCGTACACACATATCATTCACACTCTTAGCCCTATCAGTACTTGTTGGAAAGGGATAGTCTCATCGACCACCCTAGAGCTTAGGAGTCTTTTTATATCTAATGCAGTGGTTTATTTCAGTGCTGCACATAATTACCAAATGTAACAGTCTGCACATATATTTGAATATATATTTTTTAACAATTTGGGATCTTGTAAGGACAGTTTTTAAAAGCTAGATAATTGATTAGTTAGACTCTCAAGGATGTCTTTTTTCCCCATAATGATGCAGAATCCTTGTTAAACTGTCAATAAAATAATTAAAACAACTTTGAAAATCCTAATTATTTCAACTCTGGTCTGGTAAAAGTCTCAAGTTAGATTTCCATTGTTTTTTTTTTTCCTCTAATAATGAGAGTCCTCGCTAAAACTATCACTAGAATCATGAAAATAACCAGGAGAACCCAAACAACTTTCACTAGAACCTGTTGGAACTTGTTGAAATAAGATGCTGAAACATTTAAGAACATCAACATATTTATCTACACACCAGGGTGGCAATCCCACATTGGGTGTCCCAGACAAAGCACCACACACTTGCACACACATCATTCACACTCTCAGTCTCATCAGCCCCTGGTGAAAAGTAATAGTCTCATGGACTATCTGTACTACACCTCAGGAGCTTGGGCATATCATGTCTGGCCACACACACACACACACACACACACACACTTCTTGACAGACAGAAAAATGAGGACAGTAATCGGAGGCAATAAGTTGAAATAATAACGGGAGTTCCACAAGGATTGGTACTAGCACCAGTTATGTTTGCAATATATGTAAATGACATGATGGAAGGGATGA